>NC_068303.1:1051833-1094276 GCF_025860055.1 Xyrauchen texanus
GAGTCTGTGATTATCTTTCAAACGAGTCCACACACAAGATAATCAGATGTATAGATCATTAGATAATCCACATGAAGCACAATGTTACATATGACCACCAGGAGATGGCGCCAAATACACGACACAGACTCAATGATGACTCAAATGACACAGAATGAAACTCATTCTGTGAAATCTCTTGACTAAAATCATGTCTGCATGCTATGCAAACCTTTAGTCATTGTTGTGTTTGCATGTGTAATTAGTTCTTATGTACAATTATTATCTTTTATTTGTTTGGAGATGTTTTTGGACACTATGATCAATTATTTTTGTAATGTTGGAACTTTTGATTACTTTGTCGTATCAACTCAAAATCTTTCTCAGATACAGTCGACATGATTGGGAACGTTTTTTTGGAGCCACCTTATTTACAACCAGAAATATATAATGTCAAATCAGAAAAAGAAGAAAAAAGTTCATTTTTGGCTCAGTTTTTCCCCCCAGCAATTTCTTATGCTGAGAGTCTCAGAATGCATCACAATCTATATTATTAAAACATCTGTTAAGTAACTAATATTAGTTAGACATTCTTCTAACTGTAGGCTGTTTATGTTTGCCAAGCACTGTAGCAACATAATATGGGATGTGCGGTCCCAACCCAAACTGCTATGTGGTTGCTAGGGTGTTCCAGTTGTTTGTTTACTGTCTCAAGTGAAAAGAGTCTCTGTGATATTCTGCTCCCTACATCTCTCCTTCAACATATGTAATAAATGTTCCTTATCGTACATGTAGAGTTAAATCTGTTCAGTATATTCACCATAGACTGTAAAAAAAGATGGCCGACGCCCCTTCGCTCTTTTCCATTGGTCAGAACTGAAGCCGCCAGTGTCCCGATATGGCGCTGGATCAGTTGGTGCTTCAGTGACTACTTCAGTGAGAACCTGTCAATCACAGCTGTCAATCATGATGTCACAGCAGCGTTTTTATAGCATCAAATAACTAAAAACAAACTTATTTTGAAAACAAACACTTGAAATGACATCAACGTGATCGAAACGACAGTAAATGACAGAAACTATCTTTGGAAAAAAGATATAAGAAGTGTAATTTAATTGTTTAGTTGGTCTCACGTCCCGTTGAATAACATGGGGAGGCGGGGCTTATGACCTATACTAGGACCAGTCACCGGGGACGATTGAGACGTTTTGGCTTCACTTTTGAGGGCTTGTGCGGCACACTTGATATGCACGCATTTAGAATATGGCTTAATGCCAATATTAGGCTGCAGGGATTTTACACAGCAACTGGCAACATCAACGTTCAAATGTGTCATTAGACGTGTGTGAGGCCTTTGAACTTCCATGTGTTCAACAACAGCGTCTTTGTTCATCTCTCATCGGGGACTTGTTTAAATTGGACGCACACACACACACACTCAACGCACTTACACAGTCGCATCCCGCCGCTACTACCACCTCTTAAGAACAGCGTGTTTTTTCATCTTCATTATTTTAAGTCACAATAAAGGAACGCCGGTGGATTCGGCTTCAAAGGTGTAAATGTTCATCGGCTCATTCCAGTTATGCATTTTCAACTCTGCAATCTTCTCTGAAACTTTACATCTACATGAGACTTTATATGCTCTGTCAAACTTTATTTATTATAACTCCATTATTTACATGATGACAAGATGAATGGATTCCACGCTGCTATTGGATAATGTCGAGATTTAGTCATTGGCTTCTGCTGTAGGCAAAGTCTTGTTCCCTCTACATTCATTTTTCATTGAATGTTGAATTTAATATCAAAGGAAAATGGGTTGTGAACTCTGTTTCATGTTGACTTTAAGGTCAGGATCCCGTGGGCACAGATTTAAATTGACATCACTGAAATGGTTTAAGGGCATGAAAGAATGTTTGAGAAAAGCATAGAAATAGTTTCAACAGATGAAATAACAGGAAAGGGTTCAAGAAGGTTAAAATATTTTGCATTTTCCAACAATTAGAAATCATTTGCAATGAAATCTGTACATGCCCACCAGCTAAACACAATTAATGCTATAAAACAGAGAGAGGGAAAAAGCCATAAAGACTCTGTCTGGCGTTAACGTGGCAAAATCAATGCATTGTGTTCTTGGCGGGAGACTTTTGAAAATGTTCTCTGTTACTGCATACTTTACATTTTCAGACATAAATGGATTAGTGTGGGCGTGATTTGGAACATTCTGCATTGGCGGCGATTCAATCTAGTCTAATTAAGACCACGTATGAAAACTCACGTTTCCTAATATCATTGTTTTCTAAAGTATGCGGAAATGGAGGCGGTCTGGGGATCTCGGCGAGTATTGACGCTGACTATCACACCTGGAGTCGTGCGTTTGAATCCAGGGCGTGCTGAGTGACTCCAGCCAGGTCTCCTTAGCAACCAAATTGGCCCAGTTGCTAGGGAGGGTAGAGTCACATGGGGTAACCAAATTGGCCCGGTTGCTAGGGAGGGTAGAGTCACATGGGGTAACCAAATTGGCCCGGTTGCTAGGGAGGGTAGAGTCACATGGGGTAACCAAATTGGCCTGGTTGCTAGGGAGGGTAGAGTCACATGGGGTAACCAAATTGGCCCGGTTGCTAGGGAGGGTAGAGTCACATGGGGTAACCAAATTGGCCTGGATGCTAGGGAGGGTAGAGTCACATGGGGTAACCAAATTGGCCCGGTTGCTAGGGAGGGTAGAGTCACATGGGGTAACCAAATTGGCCCGGTTGCTAGGGAGGGTAGAGTCACATGGGGTAACCTCCTCGTGGTGGTGATTAGTGGTTCTCTCAATGGGGCGTGTGGTGAGTTGTGTGTGGATCGTGGAGAGTAGCATGAGCCTCCACATGCTGTGAGTCTCCTTAGCAACCAAATTGGCCCGGTTGCTAGGGAGGGTAGAGTCACATGGGGTAACCAAATTGGGCCGGTTGCTAGGGAGGGTAGAGTCACATGGGGTAACCTCCTCGTGGTGGTGATTAGTGGTTCTCTCAATGGGGCGTGTGGTGAGTTGTGTGTGGATCGTGGAGAGTAGCATGAGCCTCCACATGCTGTGAGTCTCCTTAGCAACCAAATTGACCCGGTTGCTAGGGAGGGTAGAGTCACATGGGGTAACCAAATTGGGCCGGATGCAAATGAAGTGTGGACATGGTCTAAGTTTCCAACCTTAATGACCTTATCTTTTTATCAAAGTATTCAGAATTAAAATTTTTGCTTGCCGGATGACAAGAGACCCAAACCTAAATCTAGAGACCACAATAAACGCCTTTTGGAACAGCCTTTGCATTAGGAGCGTGCCTTTGATGCCTTAAAATACAGCCTAGATAGGCAGGTTACTAGGTTGAGCTTAAGAGCATCTGAAACCCATTCCTGCGGCTTCACCAGGGATATTCTAATGATATACAGATGTATGCACTATGTATATCATGTTTAGGGGGTACAGCTTTGAGCTGACAATTTGACAGTAAAACAAAAGTCGGTGTTTAGGGAGCTCTGTCCCATCACCGGTCTATGAAGTCGCAGAATGAGGTGACAGACTTTAATCAAGCTAAAGGCACCCAAGAGAAACACAGTAAAAAAACGAAAGCAGACCGGGACCACAGAACTGTGAAGTGAACTCTTTAAGGAGCTGGTATATGCGACTATAAAGTTTAGAACAAGTGAAGAAAACTAAAATGGAGAAAACTCTTTTTTGCTGTCTATATAGGCAGCTCACTAGGTTCTTGAACAGACGGTATGATAATTTATCCACACTTGTACAGTGAGGGATAAAGGCGGCCGGTGACGACGGTTCGAGTGAGAGAGAATTACGGGCATGTCTGTCATGTGTGTGTTTTGGTTTTGAGTTTAATTAAATTATGATTTATATTGACAAGCCGGTTCTCGCCTCCTCCTTGCCCATCTTAACCCCCTTACATTGGTGCCGAAAACCCGGGAAGGAGGAGGGATGCCCTTCGCAGAGTCCTCGACACTACCGTCCACCCAGGGGAGCGCCGCTACCATCTGCCGGGTGACGGAGTAGCCCGACCGCCCGGATGCGGGGAACGGCCGCTGTCCGCGGGGCGAGTGGGGACTGGATTCCCCGACCTCCTGGAGCTGCCGGGGGTGGAGGAGTGCCCTGCCATCCCCAGAGATGCAGAGGGGTCAAGGTTAGACCACCGTCTGCGAGGGGAGGAGGGAAGTAACTCACCGATCACCTGGAGCGGTAGGGCCGCTGCCAGGGGCGGAGGAATGTCCCCAGGTGCCGCCAGAAAAGCGATGGGGCGTCCTGTCGCTAGGGGTCGGAGATTTGACTCCGGTTCGCCCGGAGAGGAGCGGCTGTCGTCCGCCGGAGAGTGTGGCGTAGTGTTCGAGGACCACGCGACGGTACATCAGAGAACCGGTGAGTGAGCTTCTTCTCTCTCTCCTCTCTCTCTCTCTGTCGTCACCGGCCGCCTTTATCCCTCGCGCGCCCCATCAAGCCGATTGGGGACCGGGCGTGCGACATTCTAGCCTGGCCCTGCCCCCCTCCGCTCCACATAAGTATTGCAGATTGAGCAGCATTGGGTCGTAAAACCCCTTGAGACAGTATTTCATTACCCCTTGTTTATCGCATTTAAATCATGCATCTGTATAGCACTCTCAAAGAAGATAACGTGCAGATAATGCATCAGAGTTTTTGAGTTTTTACATACGTGCCACACCAGTGATTCGCTGGACTGTAGGCCTTTTCATTTCCTTCCTGTTCTTCCTCGGCCATTGAAATTTGGTAGAAAGTTATGAAATTTGGCACAGATATTGGGCAGGGTATGAAAAGTCATCTTACCAAAGTTAGGATCGGTAACTGGAGTGGTGGTGGCGTAGTGGGCTAAAGCACATAACTGGTAATCAGAAGGTTGCTGGTTCGACCCCCACAGTCACCACCATTGTGTCCTTGAGCAAGACACTTAACTCCAGGTTTTTTCTCAATCACATATGATGATTTTGTCTTTACATTTACATTTGCATTTGGCAGATGCTTTTATCCTTACCACTTATTACAGGGACAATCCCCCCGGAGCAACCTGGAGTTAAGTGCCTTACACAAGGACACAATGGTGGTGACTGTGGGGATCAAACCAGCAACCTTCTGATGACCAGTTATGTGCTTTAGCCCACTACACCACCACCACTCCAGTTGCAGGTATATCACTGTTACCATCATGATTTACCCCTGAGAATTTCACAGATGATGCTGGTGATGCTGAACTGAACCAGAGAAGATTAATGGTGGTGTTCATCCTCCTCTCGGCGAGAACTGAACATGTTTTACACTCATGTCAAACCATTTTTATTGACCTCATGAACAGTTTGACTCACAAAAGAGCCTCCGATGACTGTAACTCACTTTCTTTGAGACACAATTGTGTTTGCAAAATAAAGTTTCACGATGTGAATGCACAAACTATTTCCTCACTGTTCTAGATGTTAATAGTGTTTACCAGCGAGTCTGGTGACTTCCTTATATGGCGTTTTCATGGGCGTGGATTATGATAATTGTGAATAAACGTGCACACGCCCCCTTTTTACAGATGTTTGGAATATACTCACATACACACATTTTCAGGGCCGCCGCTGGCCAAATTGATGCCCTACGCATAAACCCGTGTGGACGTTGTGATGGTGGTTGTGGTGGGGAGGTATTTCGGGTCCTTGAATAACGTATAATGTGCGAGTAAGGGCAGCCGGTGGACTTTCTGGTGCCCTCCTAGGGTAAGATGGTGCCCCCCTAGGGTAAGATGGTGCCCTCCTAGGGTAAGATGGTGCCCTCCTAGGGTAAGATGGTGCCCCCCTAGGGTAAGATGGTGCCCTCCTAGGGTAAGATGTTGCCCTCCTAGGGTAAGATGGTGCCCTCCTAGGGTAAGATGTTGCCCTCCTAGGGTAAGATGTTGCCCTCCTAGGGTAAGATGGTGCCCCCCTAGGGTAAGATGGTGCCCTCCTAGGGTAAGATGGTGCCCCCCTAGGGTAAGATGTTGCCCTCCTAGGGTAAGATGTTGCCCTCCTAGGGTAAGATGGTGCCCTCCTAGGGAGTTGGTAGTCTGCTTATTGGGAGCGGGTATTACTGCACATTTTACCAACAAAAGGATTACAAACAAAAAAATGCCCCTGGAAATCAATTCCAGGGGGGTAAATATGGGCACCTAATGGAAAAGTTCATTTTCTGACCCTGGTCGAAGCCATCGGTCAATTTATTTGAACTTGCGTTGAACTGCGTTTAACAGTGGAATTCCTGTTGAAGAACTACACTACCCATAATCCTACAGACAGATCCACCAATCAGAGAATCACGGCAAACAAAGTGCGCCGAAAGAGCTCTGCACAAGCATATTTTGTCTCAGACAAATGTCTGACATTTCATCATAATAGTAAAAAGAAATGTGAATCAGATTATTTCTATCGGGAAGACACGCAGGCTTGAGTGAAGTTTGAGATGCCATTTATTTGATGAATGTAAAACGGGAGGTGATGTCTCTCTCTTTGGCATAGGCCCCGTCCGGCGGTCCGAGGGAGTTGTACCCGGAACCGTCATGTCCTGCCGGAGATAGGTGGCAGGGGCGAGGAGCCTACCCCCGTGCGGGACAGGGCTCAACTGGTGGTGGTGGGGAGGTGAAGGTTGCAGTGTTAGCACACCGAAACAGAATATAACATTCCATCTTATATTTTGTACACAGTTAAAATCATTGGAAATAGTCATTGGGTTGTTGTCTCGGGAATAATGTAAACAGACTACCAGGACTCTGATAAGGATAGCTTCTTACCTGAAGTATGGATACTCATCAAGATTTCGTGTTTTACGTTCAGTCCAAATCGTTGTCAAATTCCCCTGAAAAAGAAACAAAGTCTGTTTTGCATGTTTTTGGCTTCCTGTTTTGTACGGCCCAGAAATCTCATCCAGCGTCTTTTTATCCCTGCTGAAGTGCTCTCGCTTCTTTTGATGTTTCTCAAAATCTACAGCTATTGTGAACAGTAATGCATGTGAAAGGCACTCAGGAAATTATTTTATGGAAATGAGACATTGAAACTGACTTCTCACTTCATAACGTTTGTGTTGAATAGAGTACTTGTGGTATCGGAAGACTTCTTTTGAAAACACTCCTTTTCGAATTACACTATTATGCATATGTGGCAGGAGAGAGAGAGAGGACAGAGAGATGAAAAAAACCCTCTTACTCGCCAGTTGTCCGATGCGCCGCAGCTTGTTCCTTGGCCACTCCTCCACCCTCTATCGGACGACAGCCGCGCCTCTCCAGGCAGATCGGAGGCAGACCTCCAGCCCCTGGCGGACGGAACGCCCCGCCACGTTCTCGGGGAACAGAAGGGGTCTCCCCCGCCCCTGGCAGCGGTTCTCCTGCTCCTGATCGCGGTCGCCGATCTCAAACCCCGTCACGTTTCAGCGGCCGGTAGGCGACTCCTGCGTCCCTGGCAGCGGCCCTGACCGCTCCAGGCGGTCGGTTAGGAGCCCCTTCTCCCCTCGCGGTCGCCGGCCATCGTCTTCTTTCAGGCGGCTGGGCTCCTTGTGCCCCGGCAGATGGCAGCAGCTGCTCCGTTGGGGTGGACAGTAGTGGCGAGAACTCTACTACGGCGTATCCCTCCTCCTTCCCGGGTTTCCGGCACCAGTGTAAAGTGATCAATGGAAAGGAGGAGGAGAGAACCGGCTTAGTTTTAATGCTAAACTTAAAAGACAAACACACACATGACAGACATGTCCGTAAAGGATCTCTCTCTCCTGCACAATCTTCCGCAGTCGGCCTTTAACCCTCTCGGAGGTTTGATTAGCCTAATAAGGGACCGGATGTGTAGGATCACGACCCTGCCCTCCGCCCTGCCACATTATACACAAGCATTAATGCAATAAACCTCAGTTGGACGGTGCATGCACGGGGCGGTAAAACCATGACCAAACTCTCTTGTGCATTGAGTGAAAAGGATCAGTTGTGAGTTTTCTCGCTCATCAAGGGTCATAAAAGTCGTTTTTATGTCGAGGCTTCCTGGGCCGCAGTAAGACATGTGCATGTTTAATAATCTCGCCAAACGTTTACTGAGCCGGTGGCCAATCACAGACACTTTTAGTCACATAGCGTGAAATTTTGTCTCACACGCGAGTGATTAACGTGCATTGTAGAGTGTTATTAGTCCATAGAGTAAAAGATCGATCAGCCGGGATCGTGAGTCTATACTGTATGTACATGCACGGATGCAGTTTGTTCAACACAGGTTCGACACAAGCTAAAACTGGTTTGGTAGATCAGCGCCCAATAGATTTCGTAGGTGGTCGGCTATGTCGCTAATGTGTTGAATGGCCATGGAAGGAACGCAAAACTAATTAAGAGGGGCTCTGTAGACAGAAAACTGACTGTAGAAGATATTTTACTGGGCCTAAAGCAGCTGCAACAGAGTAAACAACAGCGATAAAGAACGTTTAATCCGCACTTCTTGGTGAATATTGCACAGCCAGCGAGTATTATATTGCACTCGCCGCACCTCTACAACTGCTTCTATATGAACAATATCTTATGAGCATCATAAAAAGCAGGTTTGCATTGAGGAGTCAGCTTCCGTTTTGCATTTAAGGGGGCAACTCCTCTCTGATTTCATAAGCTTGCTGGCAGTAAACATGCCCAAGAACTCATTATGGAGAGAGATTAATGATGCGCAGTTGCAGCGTGCTAAAACCTTCAGAGATGTAATCGCTGTGACTTTAAAGAGAGGAAGACCTGATAAAATGAGGCAATACTCGCTGTGCACACTGTAGGTCTTCTCTTATTGTTTATCTACATACAGAGCATTAGAGATTCTCCAGGGGCTTCAGATGCAGGTCTTCTCCTGTTCACAATTAGAAAGAGTTCTTCGTCTGTTTGACCTCATGTCCAGATCTCATGCATGATGGGATCAGATAAAGAGGAACTGAAGTGGTTTGTAAGCACTCAGGAGCATCTGAAGGTAAAAGGGTCGGTCTTTGGGGACGAGTTTGAATGGCCGGTGGAACGGTGGTTGCCCTCTCGCTTCATGCCTCTTTGCCGTGTGTAGGAAATCAAACAAAACCGAACAAGCAGCGACGGATACAAGACATTCAATCTAAAAATTTGTTTACAAAATAATAGCTGGAGGTCAAGTCGCTGTACTGTTGGCTGCTAATTGGCCGCTCAGTGCTGCTCAGTGCTTCTCAGTGCCGCTGTAATATTTACCTGTAATATTAACTGTAATATTTACCTGTAATATTAATTGTAATATTTACCTGTAATATTTACCTGTAATATTAACTGTAATATTTACCTGTAATATTAACTGTAATATTAACCTGTAATATTTACCTGTAATATTTACCTGTAATATTAACTGTAATATTTACCTGTAATATTAACTGTAATATTTACCTGTAATATTTACCTGTAATATTAACTGTAATATTTACCTGTAATATTTACCTGTAATATTAACTGTAACATTTACCTGTAATATTAACTGTAATATTTACCTGTAATATTTACCTGTAATATTAACCTGTAATATTAACCTGTAATATTTACCTGTAATATTTACCTGTAATATTAACTGTAATATTTACCTGTAATATTTACCTGTAATATTAACTGTAATATTTACCTGTAATATTTACCTGTAATATTAACTGTAATATTTACCTGTAATATTTACCTGTAATATTTACCTGTAATATTTACCTGTAATATTAACCTGTAATATTTACCTGTAATATTAACCTGTAATATTTACCTGTAATATTAACCTGTAATATTAACCTGTAATATTTACCTGTAATATTAACCTGTAATATTTACCTGTAATATTAACTGTAATATTTACCTGTAATATTTACCTGTAATATTAACTGTAATATTTACCTGTAATATTTACCTGTAATATTTACCTGTAATATTTACCTGTAATATTTAACTGTAATATTTACCTGTAATATTAACTGTAATATTTACCTGTAATATTAACTGTAATATTTACCTGTAATATTTACCTGTAATATTAACCTGTAATATTTACCTGTAATATTTACCTGTAATATTAACTGTAATATTTACCTGTAATATTTACCTGTAATATTAACTGTAATATTTACCTGTAATATTTACCTGTAATATTAACTGTAATATTCACCTGTAATATCTACCTGTAATATTAACCTGTAATATTTACCTGTAATATTAACTGTAATATTTACCTGTAATATTAACCTGTAATATTTACCTGTAATATTTACCTGTAATATTAACTGTAATATTAACCTGTAATATTTACCTGTAATATTAACCTGTAATATTAACCTGTAATATTAACCTGTAATATTTACCTGTAATATTAACCTGTAATATTAACTGTAATATTTACCTGTAATATTTACTTGGTATCTGTCAATGTTTTCAATGCCTCAAAACATTTTAAAGTTGAAAAGTTTGTGTTTTTCTGGGTTGGTTGTGTCACTCAGACCCAGTTTAATCTGAAATCTGTGAATTTGCATGTATGTGAGTTTCCGTGCCACCGCACATCTGTTTTATCACATGTAGTTTTGTTTGAGGAACAGGGTGAAAAGTAAGTGTTTATCATTTTAATCTGCCGTTTTACTTGTGATTTCTGTGAAAGTGAATAAAAGTCATAATTGTTGTAGGGCCTCTGGTGTTCATTTCACCATAAATGTAGCTATTGCAGTGTATGAATTGAGTTCTGACATATTTTGGAACATAGTGCATGAGGTTTGTGCAGAGAGAAGAAGTTCATGTATTGCAGTGTTTGACCAAACTTTTCTTTTATAAGTTCTGTTGCATGTGCAGTACATGCAGTAAAGAAGAGAGTTTTGAGGGCACTACAGCACTGCAGGCATGTAAGTTGAATGCTCAGTGGAATAGTGTTTCCTCTCTCAATCTGTCCCAAACAGCAGGACTTCTGTGTTAAAGCCGAGTCCCTTCTGATCCAACAGAGCAGGATGCGCCTGACGAGTGAGTCTCAGGAGAGACGAGACGAGCAAAACCACTCGACCGAACGGCTCCTAATTACAGCCCACGCTGCTGCGCTCAGCACTACTGTACCACACCAAACACTGTGTGTGTGTGTGTGTGTGTGTGTGTGTGTGTGTGTGTGATAAATAGATAATCAGATCGGCTCCTGAGGTTTACATTCATCAGTTCTCAGGAATCTTCTGGAACATTCAGCAACAACATACCCTTCTCAGTTATGTCTCCAAACTTGGTAGCTATTTCATTATTTTGGGGGGAAATATTTGGAAATAATATCTGCAAGGCTGCACAGTTGTGTTTGTTTTTTTGTTTTGTTCACAAGTCCTCAGAATGCTGGTTAGCATAAGCAAAAAAAAAAAAACATATTCTCACATTTAAAATTTAATGTTTAAACGTATCATTATTATTCAGCTCCTACAGCTTTCGAGCTGCAGCCACCAAACTTGGGATATACCTTCAGACTGTTCTTCGGGTCGAAGACAAGGGAAATGATTGGAAAACATAGGAGAAGTAGTAACACAGATGTTTATCAAATACTGCCCTGATCCCAGTTTAGCAAGCGTATTCAGATGCAATCCTATAGATGAATGGAGTGCAAAGGAAATCCAGAGCAGGATTGATGATTACCTGAGAGAATTTAGGGGCCGTGGAAGTGTTGGTGTGAATTTACAGAGCCACACAACTGCAGATCTCGGCAGTGAACAAAATGTGTATGATTGGTATAAGATGGAGCAGCAAATCATTTAGTTCTTTACCTGTGTGGCAGGGCCGAGGGCGGGTCGTGATTCTACACACCCGGTCCCTTATCAGGCTAATCAAGCCTCCGAGAGGGATAAAGGCTGATTGAGGAAAATCGTGCAGGAGCGAGAGATCGTTTGTGGGCATGTCCATCATGTGTGTGTGTTTGTCTTTTGTTTAAGTTTATCATTAAAATATTATTTATATTGTCAAGCTGGTTCTCGCCTCCTCCTTTCCATTGAACTGCGTTACACTGGTGCCGAAACACGGGAAGGAGGAGGGATGCCCGTCGCGGAGTCCTCAACATGGGGGAGTCCACCCGGGGCGCCACTGGCATCCGCCGGGGG
Organism: Xyrauchen texanus; assembly: GCF_025860055.1. NCBI lineage: Eukaryota > Metazoa > Chordata > Actinopteri > Cypriniformes > Catostomidae > Xyrauchen > Xyrauchen texanus. The sequence goes on from NC_068303.1 coordinate 1,063,922, forward strand.
ATGGAGTAGACCGTGAGGAGAGTGGGGACTGGACTCCCCAACCACCTGGAGCGATCGAGCCGCTGCCAGGAGCGGAGGAGAGCCCTGCCATCCCCCAGAAATGCGGAGGGGTCGAAATAAGACCACCGTCCATGAGGGGAGGAGGGAAGTGACTCCCCGACGAGTGTGTGGAGGAGTGTCCCCACGAGTCACCGGGAACGTGGAGGGGCGTTCTGTCAGCCGGGGGTCGTGGGTCTGACTCCGGTCCGCCCGGGGAGCAGCGGCTGTCGTCTGCCTGAGAGGGTGGAGAAGTGATCGAAGACCATGCGACGGTGTATCAGAGAATCGGCGAGTACGTTTTTTTTTTCCACCTCTGTCTCCTCTCTCTCACTGCCGTTCCGCGTTGGCCTTTTCCCGCTCTTTTAAATTTTACAGTGTTTTTTTGGGGGGTACTACACTGTTACAGGTAGTACCCCCCTATTTAATTATTTCTGTTTCCCTCCCCTTGTCCCCTCCCTCATCCAGGTAGACAGGGATGACCTGCCGGCAGACGGGGTGGAAGGCACGCCCCTCCCCAAGGAAAGAGGAGGGGGTGTACATCATGCCGGGGGTTCCCCAGCCTGAGAGAACGAGGGAGGAATGTGGCAGGGCAGAGGGCGCCAGCCAGATCTTACATCAGTGCTCAGACAAGCACGGTATCAGCCATGTTGACCCTCCAGCTCGCCCCTGCCTCCGCAGTAACTCAGCACATACAGCCGTCTGAGGGTCAAGTGCTCTCTCGTATGACGGAGATGTTGATGTCCCTTTCTCAATCGCAGTGTAACTATCCAGCTCACCATTTGGAGTTCCTGGCCCTGAAATGGTCAATATGTGATACATTTCGCCATTGGCTCAAGGGACATGAATTCTCCATTCAACAGTTCCCTGGCCCATATACTTACAAAACCCAAACTTGATTGCTGCAAACAATGGTGGATAGCTAAACTGGCTATGCGCCTGGTCCCCAGAACCCAGTTGCCAATGCCCTCAGCCAGATTCCTTTTGTCAAATCCTGTGTCACACACAGATTGCTCCAAGATCCGTATGTCACCCTTCAGGCTAATATTAAAAGGATGTCTACTAATTCAGTGGAGGATGGTTTAAGAGGGTCATGTGACTCATAGAGTCGGGTGTTGTTCAACAAAGCCAATCATGTACCCCTCTCAACTGCCTCTCAGAAAGCATCCGCTGTCAGTCTCATGTGCAGATGTCTCTGCTGTGTTAAATTCACACATTGAGTGGGAAGTTGGTGCTAAGGCTAGAGCTATGTCTGTCATTGATCACTTACCTCAGATTGTGATTGTTGGTCAGGACAATTTTCTAGTATATTAAGAGCAGGAACTGTGTGAGAAACAGATCAATGGCAGGATGTTGTCGAGAGTTCTGTATTATGTTGAGTGTAGTCATAGGCCTTCGAGAAGAGAAAGGGAAATGGAGTCGATGATTGTCCTTCGATATCTCAAGCACTGGGAGAAGCTAGCTGTTAGAAATGGTATCCTCTACAGATTGACTCGCAATCAACTATCAATGACAAAATGCTTTCAGTATGTTGTTCTGGAGTCGCTAGTGAATGTGGTCTGACCCTTCTGGCCATTAGAGCTTGTTTGCATAGACTTCTGGTCGGCAGAAGACTCCAGTAACAAGTCTGTTGACGTCTTGGTTGTGACCGACCATTTTACAAGGCTAGCACAAGCATTTGTGTGTCCAGACCAGTCTGCCAAGCAAGTTTACAGGGTCCTATTGGACAGGTACTTCTGTATCTATGGCCTCCCAGTACGTATCCATGGTGACCAGGTTGCAAGCTTTGAGAGCAGATTGATTTGTGAGATAATAAATAAACCTGGTGTGAATAAATCGCACACCACTCCCTATCATCCAATGGGTAATGGTAGCGTGGAATTGTTAAACAGAACACTTGGAAATACGATCTGCTCTTTATCACCAGATCTGAAGAGAGACTGGCCAGGGAGGTTACAGACTCTGAAATTTCTGTATAATTCCACTACCTGTGAAACGACAGGTTATGCACCCTTTTATTTGATGTTTGGGCAGGTGCATTGTCTCCCCGTTGACATTCTCTTTCGCTCAGTCTTGAACGATCCAGCTGAAGTCAGCTATGATAAGTTTGTGGTATGATAAGATTGTGAAATAGACTTTGAGTCTCTTTGCGATGGGTCCACCAGGTGCTGCTCGTTCATAGATCGTTCATAGATCGTAGAGAGTGAGTTGGAGCATAGACCTGGAGAAGTGAATTGAAGTAAATGGTCTGCACTTATATAGCGCCTTTTTAACCTTAACGGTATTCAAAGCACTTTACACTGCGTCTCATTCACCCATTCACACACACACATTCATACACCAATGGTGGCAGATGCTATGCAAGGTGCTAGCCTGCCATTGGGAGCAACTTGGGGTTCTTCGGCACATTCGTGTGGGCCAGGATTCGACCAACGCGGCGATAAGTGGCTGACCTGCTCTACCAACTGAGCCACAGCCGCCCATCAAGTAAGAGGGTGTGGTTTCATTGGCTGTCCTGAAGGACAGAGTCAAAGCCTTAAATTTGATGAGGGCAGCTACAGGTAGCCAGTGGAGTGAAATCAAGAGTGGGATGACATGAGCCCTTTTTGGCTGATTGAAGACCAGACACGCTGCTGTATTCTGGACCATCTGCATTTCTGTAGTCCATCTGTAGTCCAGTCTAGAAATGACAAGAGCTTGGACCAGGAGCTGTGCAGCATATTCAGACAGGAATGGTCTGATTTTCCTGATGTTGTAGAGTGTGAATCTGCAAGACTGGGCAGTTAATGAGATGTGGGCATTTAAAATTAAGCTGGTCATCTACCACCACTCCCAGGTTCTGAGCTGTTCTGTTTGGTGTTAATGTAGTTGAACCAAGATGAATAGTGAGCTTGTGGTCAACAGATGTGCTGGTTGCATTGGAAAGTAGAGCTTCTAAGCTTTCAAACAAGTCCTATTTTGTGTTGGTGAAGACTGTAGTTATTCATATTTTGAAGATTATTTTGTTTATCTTGTGAGCCCATCTGAGCATAAAGGGTTATATAAAGTATTTCCATTCCATTTGAAATACTTCTATGGAAGAGCAACCTTTGAGAAATAACATTTCCTTTGGGCTGGCTCAAACTGGTTTTTATTTTCTTTATATGAAGGAAAGTTTATGTAATCTTCAGATGTTAATGATCTCAGCATCCTTGAAAAGGTTTCATTGAAATCTGGTGCGAGTGAATTATTTTACGGCATTTAATTGAGGCAAAAATATGATTTTATCAAGGTCTGAGTTTGTCCATGAAAATCCCTCCAAAATGTAATAAGTAAGTAAATAAATGCAAATTTAACAAAACCAAAAAATGTGCCTGGTTGTCATGATACCAATGGTATTTTAGAGACAAATAACAAGAAGCTTTCTGTTGTACTGTGTGAGATGAACATCCATCCAACAGATATAGTCACATGACGGACAAGAACAGTACAGAGTACAGAAGGAATGCCGGAATTCCAGTTATAAGTATTTTGAATGGCATCCTCTTGAATAGAGCCACGTCCACCCTAACATAAGTTTAGTGTGAGCTTTTATATCATATATCATTTTGCATCATTCACGTTTTACTGTTCTTACAAATGAACATTTTTGAGGATAGTCAAAGCATGTTTTGCTAGTGTAAATGGTATGTGGTATTCGAAGCGCTTTACACTGCGTCCCATTCACCCATTCACACACCAGTGACGGCAGAGCTGCATGTAAGGTGCTAGTCTGGCATTGGGAGTTGGGGTTCAGTGTCTTGCCCAAGGACACTTCGGCATGTGGAGTCATGTGGGCCGGGAATCGAACCGCCAACCCTGCGATTAGTGTTCGACCCGCTCTACCACCTGAGCCACAGCCGCCCCGTGTGTCCTAGTGTGACAGCATGATGTGTTTTGACATCGCAACAGAAACTATGACTATGTCCAGGGCTGGATTGGGATGAGAAATTGGGCAACTGGCCCAAAAGTTGAGCGGGGGATGTTCACTGTCGCGGTGCCGCTTTGTGGTCAGTTCTGCATAATGCAGAGGCTAATTTTAACTTATCGCGGCCCATTCGGCCCGTTTTGTGGCCGACCCACCGGCCCGCTTGGTTCTCCTGATGGCCAGTCCGCCCCTGATCGGCCCCAAAGTGCGTCGGCCCACCGGTAAAATGCTCGATATGCCAGATTACCAGTCCAGCCATGACTATGACTTTAGATGTTGTTGTAAAATACTAAATGTTAAGTATATATAATGTAGTATGTATATCAAGGAGCTCCTGTAGCTTAATGAATAGAGCGTAGCATTTATATAATTGGTTTAGATTGGGTATTTTGGGGTGGGAAGGTATTTTGTGTGTGCATGTGTTTTCCCTGTCTTCTGTCTCCTCTCTCACTCGCACTACCAGGTGAGAAAAACGAACGAGAGGTGCCAAGTCTGGCTGTGAGCTGTGGGGATAAAGCTGCTGGGAAACACCCTTCCCTGACCTCCCCTCTCCTGTCTCAGACATACTGAGCTACTTTGTGCCTTGTGACTTGTTGTATAGCTATTAAGCTTTGCATGAAGGTGTTAATTGGTATTTTGTATCGCTTAAAGTTGTTAGTCACTATTTTGAGCTTTTAGGGAGGTATTATAGGGACTTTTTCTCCTGTGGATGGCCAGAGAAGGAAGGCAAGTCTTTGTTGTTAATTTATTTTCTCTTATTAAATGTCAGGTAAGACTTTTCCCTCTAGATCAAGGACGGGCAACTCTGAAGGTGGCGAGGGCCAATATTTATTCTCCTTTCTACAACGGCCTGGATTAGAAATCCGCGCCCTCACAGTGTTCACCCCAATTATGCTCAATTTACCTTATAAGTGATGAACAAGTGTTAGATGTTGCATGCTAGAAAACTACCGCGATCAGCAGGTCTGCTAAGAACAAGCGACCTCTTCTGGTCAATGGTTGTAATAACATCATAGCCTGAATGCAATCTTTACATAACCAAAGTCTTGTCCGACCCGCCGTATTCAACGAAAGATGCCCATCCTGGTCTAGATAGTTCTGTCTTGTTTATTGTTTTGGCCTGTCCTCCTCCTGAAGTTTCTGCTGCTCCCCTTTCCTTTGTTTTGAACCTTAAACAGATAATTATTTTGATATCTGTTTCATGTGTGTTTGAGAGCAGGAGACGGGACTTATTCTTTACCTTTGTTATGGTTTACCCCAAACAACACTGGGGATTTTAATCATAACACATTTGACCAAACAACATGGCACTGACCACAGCGGAGTTTGTCTTTGAGAGAAATAGCAACAAAACTACATCTGGTAAGAAACCTAATTTAGTTTTTACACTGAAACCTGTTTGAGTCAAAACATTAGAGTCTCTAGTTTCATCCGATATGACATTTTGAAAATTTGAGCGATTTATTGCGAAACGGCGCACTGATAAACACAATGTGGACTATGTGCTAATTTTCAGTTAAAATATCCAATATTCACTGTCTGTATATTATAACATTGAGAAAACTGATAAATGTGTCTTTCAGAGGCTTTATATGGAGTTATGATGAAAATAAGAAGCATTTCAAACTGTTCTGAGACCAGTGCAGACAGACAGCATACTGGAGTCATGCACTAAATAGGGAGCAAGGGAGCATCCTATAACTCTCCTATAACTGTTCTGAGACCAGTGCAGACAGACAGTACACTGGAGGTTAAGTAGTGCACTAAATAGGGAGCAAGGGAGCATCCTATAGCTCTCCTATAACTGTTCTGAGACCAGTGCAGACAGACAGCACACTGCAGGTTAAGTCATGAACTAAATAGGGAGCAAGGGAGCATCCTATAGCTCTCCTATAACTGTTCTGAGACCAGTGCAGACAGACAGCACACTGAAGGTTAAGTCATGCACTAAATAGGGAGCAAGGGAGCATCCTATAACTCTCCTATAACTGTTCTGAGACCAGTGCAGACAGACAGCACACTGGAGGTTAAGTCATGCACTAAATAGGGAGCAAGGGAGCATCCTATAGCTCTGCTATAACTGTTCTGAGACCAGTGCAGACAGACAGCACACTGGAGGTTAAGTCGTGCACTAAATAGGGAGCAAGGGAGCATCCTATAGCTCTCTATGCAGTTAAGTGCGTTCACTCCTAAAATCTGATCATAAGTTCAGTTTCAGGCTGCAGATGATGTTTGGACACTCAATGATCATCAGTTCATAGATTCAACATTTATAATATTTTATTTGAACATGGTTGACAGTGATTGGATGATGCTGGACGTTACTTTCAATCTGAATTAATTATGATAATGATGTAATGTCTGTAACGTCTCATAAACATGAATAATCACTTCTGGACACAAACTATTTGATTAATACATCTGACTTTCTATAGCTTGATATTTACAAGTTCACGACTTGAATGGAAAAGTATTTGCTCTAAAATCATTTGTATTTATTTAAAAAAAAATGTTTTGCATGTTTATTAGGTGCTACTAGTTACAAATCAAAAGGGAAATGGAAAATGCACACAGCAGTCACACTCGGGTCTCATAAAATGAGCTTTAAGTTGCTTCGGATAAAAGCGAGTGTTAAATACATGCATTTAAATATAACTGATGAATCATAAGCCTGTAGTCTCGGCTACAGTTTATTAACTGCACAGTGAACAGAGGAAGAAATAGTCACTGGATTTGTCAAAGTATGCCAGGTTAGTGGCAGCAAGTCTTTGAAAGCTACTTGGAGTTTCATTTGAGGAACTTGGTAGCAAGTAAACTAGATATCCATGAGCAGAACTGCATATTACATGAGCTATGTCTGTGAAATAATACATATTAACTTTGGTATAATACAAATTTGGGTTTTCTGTAAAGCCTGTCATGGAATGATGCCGCTGCGAATGATTTCGATTAATTTGCATCCCTGGTATCTTATTCAGCTGTGCAAAGACAAAACACAGTAACTACACTGTGGCATAGGGGGCGTGGTCATGTGTCGGTCTGCGGGAGAGAGAGAGTGGTAAGGCTCGCCACTTGGTTCTCTCCTCCACTCTCTAACAGACGACAGCAGCGCCTCGCTGGGCGGATTGGAGGCAGTCCTCCAGCCCCTGACGGACGGAACGCCTCGCCGCGTTCTCGGGGAATAGAAGGGCCCTTCCCCACACATTGAGCCCTTCCCCACTGGCGGTCGCTGGTAGGGGTCTCCTCCGCCACTGGCAGCGACTCTGACCACTCCAGGCAGTCGGTTAGGAGCCCCTTCTCCCCTCGCGGTCGGCAGCCGTTCCTCTGCTTCCAGGCGGCCGGGCTCCTCCGTCCCCCGGAAGATGGCCGCAGCTGCTCCGTTGGGGTGGATGGTAGCGGCGAGAACTCCACTACGGCGCATCCCTCCTCCTTTCCGGGTTTTCGGCACCAGTGTAAAGGAGGAGGCGAGAATCGGCTTGACAATATTAATAACAGTTTAATGAAGAAATAAACCAAAAGACACAAACACGCACACAGGACGGACAGCTGCCCGTAGTCTCCCTCCGCCATCACTATAACAAGAGACGGTGTTAAAGATTATTGTGAACCAGGTGGCGAGCCTTACCACTCTCTCTCTCTGTCTCTCTCTCTCTCTCCCGCAGACCGACACATGACCACTGTTCATTCACAGTGTCAACTTGCCCCAATATTGTCAAACCATATGGGCATATTGTCACACTATGTGGGGCAAGTTGTCACAGTGGAACCTGATGTGAACATGTAGGTTTCATGCAAACATTGGGCGGTGACGGGGGAATGTGTCCCGACCATCACAACCACCGAAACGCATTAAAAAGACTATAATAAGCTTTTCAGCTAAATTAAGAAAGTTGAACTATTATGACGCACAAAAAAATGAAACAGCATGATTGGAAAAGCTTATTTACAAAAATAGCAATAATACTGTAATTAATACATCTATGATATTTAAAGCACACGTGACATTTGCACAATTGGACACTTGACTTGTCTCATCGTTAGTGAGATATAGCCCTTGTGACAACTAGCCCCAGTGTCTAATTATAGAGAGTGGCGTCAGATATTAGGGTATCAACTACAGTATGTGATACTGACTGTTAAGTCATGTGTTTACACTGATCACAGTGCCCTACAGCGGATTGAAATGACAAAAGTTCAACCCCGAGTCAGTGCAGATTCAAGATTCACACGTCTTGATGTAACGTCACTCCTGAATCACTCAACGCAACCCAGACATTCTTCAAATATACATGACTTCTGCTCCGGTCAGGGAAACATCATTCATTCTGCACACGAACGCTTGAAGACTGAATGCAGGTTCTTGGGATAGACACGCTTTAGCGTAACACCAGACACACGGCTAGCGGACACATGACTGATGCAGGTGTTAAAGTCGAAACGTGAGATGAACAGATTCGTGATGTCCTGCAGCTTGACCGGTCAGTCTGTCATTCTTCTGTGGCAACACCTGCGCAGACTTCTCCTCTGCACTTCACAACAAAGCATGGCCACAATCAGCCAAGACATTCACAAACACTTGACAATGTATGAAATGGAATTCTAGTGCACTACACAATGCATACTGCATACTGAACACTGCATACTTCACACTGCATACTGAACACTGCATACTGCACACTGCATACTGCACACTGCATACTGAACACTGCATACTGCACACTGCATACTGCACACTGCATACTGAACACTGCACACCACACACCGCACACTGCACACTGCATACTGCACACTGCATACTGCACACCGCATACTTCATACTGCACACTGCATACTGAACACTCCACACCACACACTGCATACTGCACACTGCACACTGCATACTGCACACTGCATACTTCATACTGCACACTGCATATTGCACACTGCATACTGCACACCGCACACTGCACGCTGCACACTGCATGCTGCAAAATGCATACCGCATGCTGCACACTGCACACTTCGTACTTCATACTGCACACTGCATACTGTACACTGCATATTTCATACTGCAAACTGCACACTGCATACTGCACACCGCACACTGCACGCTGCACACCGCACACTGCACGCTGCACACTGCATGCTGCACAATGCATACCGCACACCTGCACGCTGCATTCTGCACACTGCATACTTCATACTGCACAGTGCATACTGCACACTGCATACTGCACACCGCACACCTGCACGCTGCACGCTGCACACTGCATACTGCATTCTACACACCGCATACCGTACACCTGCACGCTGCACACTGCGTACTGCATTCTGCACACTGCGTACTGCATTCTGCACACTGCATACTGCACACTGCACACCGCACACCTGCACGCTGCACACTGCGTACTGCATTCTGCATACTGCGTACTGCATTCTGCACACTGCATACTTCATATTGCACACTGCATACTGCACACTGCATACAGCACACCGAATACCGCACGCTGCACGCCGCATACCGCACGCTGCACACTGCACACTTCATACTGCACACTGCATACTGCATACTGCACACTGCATACTGCACCCTGCATACTGTACGGTATGTACTGTACCTTTAAAAAACATTGCAATAACAAATGTAACAAAAACAAGAGTTTCAGAAAAGAAAATTCTGAAATGTGGGACTTGTGGGTCCGTGCATCAAGATTTGTATAAACGATTATATTTGTATTAATTTACATAAAGAGAGTCTTCTGCAGATCTAGGGGTGAGCAGCCAAACACTTGTCTGTCTCTGTATTCGGAGAGAGCCGTGAGGGTGGGCGGGGCTTAACCCGGAAATGTGTCAAAATTAAACGAAACGCCCATGTTTAAATGTTACTCTTACGTTTATAGTTTCTATAAATAAAACATATCTTTTCATAATAATAGCCAAATAATAATAATGATAATAATATAAAGATGTAAATGTATATAGCGCCTTTCCAGAGCACATGAAACTGTCCGAGGGGCATTTGCGTGATCCATTTTGGCGATTCCCCCACTTGAAAGCCAATCAACAATGAAAACTTCCCCCCCAACACCAAGTTTTGGGCATGAAAATGAAACACCCGCCCTCCCCTCCACCGCCACCCCGATCAACAACTTTCGGAGGGGGACCCTTGTGAATAATTGGCCCTGGGGACTTTACAAGTCATACATGATGTTGTATCTTAATTAATGTTACACTTGACGAGCTCCAGACGTGCACAATTAACAGAGACCACAAACGGAGTCGAGACCGCGACCATCCGATGTGAAATCGTCACATGTGCATTTTCATTCAGAAGGTTTACACTTTAGAAATATTGGCCGCACAGCTTCATAAATTCGTTGTAATTTTGGATATGTTGAGTTAGAATGTGGATTTATACTTGTGCTTCTTGGATAATCAGTCAAACGAATATTTGTTATATTATTTATATTATTATTATTCGACCCGATGCAGAGCACTGATATTGACATTGTATTCATCCCACGTTTACATATTTCATTTAGAGGTGATTAAAGATATGAATGAAATCATCTTCAGAGACACTTTGAAATGTTTTGTCTTTAATGAGAGTGATTTCTCTTTACAAGAACAGACAGGTTGTGAATGCTTTACATGCACCATGTATTTGCCAGATGTTTTTTGTTTTATTCCACAGGAATGATTTTATAAATGTGATTAAGTCTTAATTCAAAGCACATATGAGCGACTTCACAGATGAGTGACACGTTTGTTCCTAACATTCTATGACTGGAATATCTCATTCGAAAAAAGCCGTTTTAAGGAGAAATATTGCTACATTATTCTTTTAAATAAAGCAAAAATAAATGGGGACTGGGGCTGTCTAGCAGAAAACTATTTGTAACTTGTGCACGCCTTTGGAGCGACGTGATGGTGAATAAATAATGACAGAATTTTCCTTCTTGGCTGAACAATACCTATTTTTATTGATTTATACTTAATCCCCATTTCTCCCAGTTTGGAACGCCCAATTCCCACTACTTAGCAGGTCCTCGTGGTGCCACAGTTACTCGCCTCAATCCAGGTGGTGGAGGATGAGTCTCGGTGGAGGACGAGTCTCAGTGTCCTCCGCATCTGAGACCGCCAATCCGATCTGATCACGTGACTCGTTGTGCATGACACCGCGGAGACTCACAGCATGTGAGGCTCATGCTACTCTCGATCCACACACAACTCACCACGCCCATTGAGAGAACCACTAATCACCACCACGGAGGTTACCCATGTGACTCTACCCTCCTAACAACCGACAATTTGTTGCTAAGGAGACTCACAGCATGTGGAGGCTCATGCTACTCTCCACGATCCACACACAACTCACCACACACCCCATTGAGAGAACCACTAATCACCACCACGAGGAGGTTACCCCATATGACTCTACCCTCCCTAGCAACCGGGACAATTTGGTTGCTAAGGAGACTCACAGCATGTGGAGGCTCATGCTATTCTCCATGATCCACACACAACTCACCACACGCCCCATTGAGAGAACCACTAATCACCACCACGAGGAGGTTACCCCATGTGACTCTACCCTCCCTAGCAACCGGGCTCATTTGGTTGCTAAGGAGACCTGGCTGGAGTCACTCACCACACGCCCCATTGAGAGAACCACTAATAACCACCACGAGGAGGTTACCCCATGTCACTCTACCCTCCATAGCAACCAGGCCAATTTTGTTGCTAAGGAGACCTGGCTGGAGTCACTCAGCATGCCCTGGATTCAAACTCATGACTCCAGGTGTGATAGTCAGCGTCGATACTCGCTGAGATACCCAGACCGCCCGTTCAGCTGTTCTTAAGCACAAAAGTGTGTCTGTGGAAGGTTGTGCTGCCTGTTGGTTTGATGAGGCGAGTTGCATGTACAGCTGGAGTCGCGCTGACTGCCCCCTACTGCCAAACGCTTGGATTTCATGTGACATTTGTGAAAGCGGCTCTTACCTATGATGAGCGAAACCACTAATCGCGACCACGAGGAGGTTACCCCATGTGACTCTACCCTCCCTAGCAACCGGGCCAATTTGGTTGCTAAGGAGACCTGGCTGGAGTCACTCAGCATGCCCTGGATTCAAACTCATGACTCCAGGGGTGATAGTCAGTGCCAGTACTCGCTGAGATACCCAGACCCCCAAACTATCCCTGTTTGTAAAAATCGTCACACACACTCCAAAACTGTGCAAAGAGAACAAAGCCACATTTCATATCAAAACATAAGACGTCTAGAATCCTCTAAGCTTGTGTCTTTTCGTGGATTTATTGAACCCAGTGTTGGTGAGGTATCTAAGGTGCCAAAACTCTGTCATGATTTCAGACACTATAATATAAACAGTCTTGCCGCACTGAGCACTAGTGTATTATATCAGTCCTGGACAAGTATTAATATCATTTCCACAGCATGTCAATCAGTGATTACTTTCTAGGGATTTACTGCCATACTACGGTTATTGTGGTATATAACGTCCAACCTTACTGCCAGTCAAATCCCCCTCACGCCTGTAATGTAAAAAACTGCAGAAAATATTCTGTGGTGAAAGACAGAGTGAGCTTTGTTCTGGAACCTGCTCTCACTGTCTACATAGAACGCTAGTATCAAAGGACCCTCTTTAGTGAGCAATTTGGAATACCCTTCAACGCATAGGGAGCAACTTAAGTGTGGCACACAAGTGAAGTGCGCAGGAGACTCTGTTACTATAGTTTCAGAAGTATAGGCACAAGATGTAAACATTATACACATTAAAGCGGTTTTAGTTTGATTAAAACCCTTACAGGGTATACCAGTGTTAGGTTGTCATGACAACGATGTTGTAATATGGGATATCACTTTCCATAGATGCAGTTAGAAAGACATTTCATCACAGTAAAATCATGTTAACACACATATTGTTTAAGTCTTTTGAAACAGTGAGTATGTTTACAGATTAAATCCCATTGACTTCCATTGTAAGTGTCTCACTGGAACACTGATATGTGCTTTTTTTAAAGAAAAGGAGGGATGAGTCGAATTAAATTTTTGTGGTAATCAACATTAAGGTTTAAATGTTGGGGATCGTCGCCGTCCCTTTCTGCATATCGCGGCGCCATTTTGTGGCCCGCATTGTTCTCCCGATGGCCAGTCTGCCCCTGATCAGCCCTGTGGAAATGGGAGAAACTTGCAGAAGGACGACCATCACTGCAACACTCCACCGATCTGGACTTTATGGCAGAGTGGCCCAACGGACGCCTCTCCTCAGTGCAAGACACACAAAAAATGTCTGGAGGTAACCAGGCACTGCTCAAGCGTGGTGGTGGATGCATCATGCTGTGGGGGTGTTTTTCAGTGGCAGGGATTCGGGGACTGGTCAGGGATAAAGGAAAGCTGAATGCAGCAAAATACAGAGATATCCTTAATGAACACCTGATCTTGAGCACTCAGGACCTCAGACTGGCCCAAAGGTTCACCTTCCAACAGGACAATGACCCAAGACAACACGAGGGACAACTCTGTGAAGGTCCTTGACTGGTCCAGCCAGAACCCGGACTTGAACCCAATCGAACATCTCTGGAGAGACCTGAAAATGGCTGTCCACCAACAGTCCCCATCCAACCTGACAGAGCTAGAGAGGATCTGCAGAGAACAATGGCAGAAAATCCCCAAATCCAGGTGTGCAAAGCTTGCTGCATTATACCCAAAAAGACTCGAGGCTGTAATCGCTGCCAAAGGTGCTTCAACTAAGTACTGAGTTAAGGGTCTGAATACTTATTCCAATGTGATATTTCAGTTTTATCTTTGCTTTGTTATTATGGGATATGGAGTGTAGACTGATTTTTGCACATGTTTGCATGTGCACTTTATATAGGTATGTTATTTAGTTGTGTAGTCTCATGTGGTCCTGTGTTTGTCCTATGTTGTTTTTATGTAGCACTAACTGTATATGGTTGAAATGACAATAAAAACCACTTGACTTGATGTGGAAATTTGAATGAACGATTTCTGAATGCACTGTATGTATATATGTATATATGTATGTAAGTATGTATGTATGTATGTATGTATATATGTATTTATGTATGTATATATGTATGTATGTATGTATGTATGTATGTATATATGTATTTATGTATGTATATATATGTATGTATATATATGCATGTATGTATATATGTACATATGTATGCATGTATGTATATATGTATATATGTATAAGTATGTATATATGTGTATGTATATATGTATGTATGTATATGTATGTATATATGCATGTATGTATGCATGTATGTATATGTATATATGTATATATGTATGTATGTACATATGTATGTATGTACATATGTATATATGTGTGTATATATGTATGTATGCATGTATGTATATATGTATTTATGTATGTATATATGTATGTATGTATGTATGTATATGTATGTATATATGTACATATGTATGCATGTATGTATATATGTATATATGTATAAGTATGTATATATGTGTATGTATATATGTATGTATGTATATGTATGTATATATGTATGTATGTATGTATGCATGTATGTATATGTATGTATATATGTATGTATGTATGCATGTATGTATATGTATATATGTATGTACATATGTATGTATGTATGTACATATGTATATATGTATGTATGTATATATATGTATGTATATATGTACATATGTATGTATGTATGTATATATATGTATTTATGTATGTATATATATGCATGTATGTATATGTATGTATATATGTATGTATATATGTATAAGTATGTATATGTATGTATGTATGTATGTATGTATGTATGTATATATGTATAAGTATGTTTATGTATGTATATGTATGTATGTATGTACATATGTATGTATGTATGTATATATGTATATATATGTATTTATGTATGTATATATATACATGTATGTATATGTATGTATGTATGTATGTATGTATGTACATATGTATGTATGTATGTATATATGTATATATAAGTATTTATGTATATATATATACATGTATGTATATGTATGTATATATGTATGTATATATGTATGTATATATGTATGTATGTATGTATATGTATGTATATATGTATGTATGTATGTATATATGTATGTATGTATATATGTATAAGTATGTTTATGTATGTATATGTATGTATGTATGTATATATATGTATTTATGTATGTATATATATATATATATACATGTATGTATATGTATGTATATATATGTATTTATGTATGTATATATATATATACATGTATGTATATGTATGTATGTACATGTATGTATGTATGTATATATATGTATTTATGTATGTATATATATATATATGTATGTATATGTATGTATATATGTATGTATGTATGTATGTATATGTATGTATATATGTATGTATGTATGTATATGTATGTATATATGTATGTATGTATGTATATGTATGTATGTACATATGTATGTATGTATGTATATATGTATATATGTATGTATATATATATACATGTATGTATATGTATGTATATATGTATGTATGTATGTATATATGTATGTATGTATGTATATGTATGTATATATGTATGTATGTATGTATGTATATGTATGTATATGTATATATGTATATATGTATGTATATATATATATGTATGTATATGTATGTATATATGTATGTATGTATATGTATGTATATATATGTATGTATGTATGTATGTATATATGTATTTATGTATGTATATATATATACATGTATGTATATGTATGTATATATGTATGTATGTATATGTATGTATGTATGTATATATGTATATATGTATTTATGTATGTATATATATATACATGTATGTATATATGTATGTATGTATATGTATGTATATATATGTATGTATGTATGTATGTATATGTATGTATATATATGTATGTATGTATATGTATGTATATATGTATGTATGTATATGTATGTATATATGTATGTATATATATATACATGTATGTATATGTATGTATATATGTATGTATGTATATGTATGTATATATATGTATGTATGTATGTATGTATATGTATGTATATATATGTATGTATGTATATGTATGTATATATGTATGTATGTATGTATATGTATGTATGTACATATGTATGTATGTATGTGTATATATGTATTTATGTATGTATATATGTATTTATGTATGCATTCTAAACCAGCTGTCAGTCTTTGTTGCTCGGGAAGTAATTGACCACATTGTGTTTGAAGATGTACTTTAAGTTACTATATGAACTTATTGTTTATAATATTGCTGAACAGAAGCAACATCACACTCAAAGTTGAGCTGTTGCACTGAATACTGAAATATTGTTTAAATGACTAAAACCCCATTAGAGCAAATAAACAAGACTTTTGTTCAGCAGATTTAGAGCTTGTGTCAAAGTTAGGGTTAGAGTTCTTGTTCTAAACTAAAAACAGAATATAAACGTAAAATATCCTTGTTATGGAGGACACGAATATTAGTGTCTGTGGATGAGCAATAATGTTTTCCATTCGGGAAAGAACATAGTCAATTTTACAGTAATTGTCTTATTGTACAGAGAGCCATTAGGATGGCTAAGTAATTAATGTAGCGCGTAATCCGCTCAAATCACTTCCATTGGAGGATAAAAGAGCATCTGTCTCATCACCATGAAACTCACACAAGACGTGTGCTGCAGATCGAGTCATGGCAACCAGCGCTGCTGCAGAAGAGTCTGTGTTTTTCTCAGGAGACACATCTGACTTCATCTCACTATGGTGTAGAAGAAGCATTTGATATTTTTAAGACATCTTTTGCAACATTTTTCTTTCCGATGGAAATGTCATTAAATGATGTTTCAAAACGTCTCCTGTGCATAACATTGTGTGCATATTGAAATAATGCATACATGCATGTGTCCTGTAGTACTTTAACTGTGAAGTCCGTGTCTGAAGTCTTAAGTTGTGCATAATTTAACATCATGAGATTGTCAGTGTTCACAGAAAGGAACTTCAGAATACAGAGGTCCAGTCATGTATTATCTATATGTGCTCGTAAAACGGCTCGGAAATGATAAAACGAGCAGGAGGCGAGACGCTGGATGATATCCGTCTCCACGGGACGATAAAACACTTTTAAAGGCACTAACCTAAAACACAACAGTGCAGCTGTCGGTCAATACGAGCAGGTGTTTAGAGATGTAAAATATATGTAATATGATGAAAATTGAGGTAAGGGAAGCATTAACAGCATGTTATGGTAGCGTTAGTGGAACATTAAGGGAACGTTAACAAAACATTAGGGGAACATTAACAGAATAATAAGGGTATAGACCTTTAGAGGTATATAAACAGAACGTTTGGAGAACATTAACAGAACGTTATAGTAGCGTTAGAGGAACATTAGGGAACGTTAACAGAACGTTTGGAGAACATTAACAGAACGTTATAGTAGCGTTAGAGGAACATTAGGGAACGTTAACAGAACGTTTGGAGAACATTAACAGCATGTTATGGTAGCGTTAGTGGAACATTAAGGGAACGTTAACAAAACATTAGGGGAACATTAACAGAATAATAAGGGTATAGACCTTTAGAGGTATATAAACAGAACGTTTGGAGAACATTAACAGAACGTTATAGTAGCGTTAGAGGAACATTAGGGAACGTTAACAGAACGTTTGGAGGACATTAACAGAACGTTATAGTAGCGTTAGAGGAACATTAGGGAACGTTAACAGAACGTTTGGAGAACATTAACAGCATGTTATGGTAGCGTTAGTGGAACATTAAGGGAACGTTAACAAAACATTAGGGGAACATTAACAGAATAATAAGGGTATAGACCTTTACAGGTATATAAACAGAACGTTTGGAGAACATTAACAGAACGTTATAGTAGCGTTAGAGGAACATTAGGGAATGTTAACAGAACGTTTGGAGAACATTAACAGCATGTTAGGGGAGCGTTAGGGGAACATTAAAAGAACGTTTGTAGAACATTAACAGAACGTTATGGTAGCATTAGAGGAACATTAGGGGAACGTTAACAAAACGTTTGGAGAACATTAACAGTAAGTTATGGTAGCGTTAGAGGAACATTAGGGGAACATTAACACAACGTTTGGAGAACATTAACAGAACGTTATGGTAGCATTAGAGGAACATTAGGGAAACGTTAACAGAACGTTATGGTAGCATTAGAGGAAAATTAGGGGAACGTTAACAGAACGTTTGGAGAACATTAACAGAACATTATGGTAGCATTAGAGGAACATTAGGGGAACGTTAACAGAACGTTATGGTAGCGTTAGAGAAACATTACGGGAACGTTAACAGAATGTTTGGAGAACATTAACAGCATGTTAGGGGAGCGTTAGAGGAACATTAGGGGAATGTTAACAGAACGTTTGGAGAACATTAACAGAACATTATGGTAGCATTAGAGGAACATTAGGCGAACGTTAACAGAACGTTTGGAGAACATTAACAGAACGTTATGGTAGCATTAGAAGAACATTAGGGGAACGTTAACAGAACGTTTGGAGAACATTAACAGAACGTTATGGTAGCATTAGAGGAACATTAGGGGAACGTTAACAGAACGTTATGGTAGCGTTAGAGAAACATTAGGGGAACGTTTACAGAACGTTTGGAGAACATTAACAGCATGTTAGGGGAGCGTTAGAGGAACATAAACTGAATGTATAACTCTATAACCTCCTGAGACCTGAACGTGAGTGATGTGTGCACTTTTTCAATTATAACTCATAGCACCTAATAAACATGCAACAAAATAATAGCAATATAAGCTGCATAGAGAGGTATTGGATGCTCCCTTGCTCCCTATTTAGGGCATGACTTAACCTCCAGTGTGTTGTCTGTCTGCACTGGTCTCAGAACAGTTATAGGAGAGCTATAGGATGCTCCCTTGCTCCCTATTTAGTGCATGACTTAACCTCCAGTGTGCTGTCTGTCTGCGCTGGTCTCAGAACAGTTATAGTGAGGTATTGGATGCTCCCTTGCTCCCTATTTAGGGCATGACTTAACCTCCAGTGTGCTGTCTGTCTGCACTGGTCTCAGAACAGTTATAGGAGAGCTATAGGACGCTCCCTTGCTCCCTATTTAGGGCATGACTTAACCTCCAGTGTGTTGTCTGTCTGCACTGGTCTCAGAACAGTTATAGGAGAGCTATAGGATGCTCCCTTGCTCCCTATTTAGGGCATGACTTAACCTCCAGTGTGCTGTCTGTCTGCGCTGGTCTCAGAACAGTTATAGGAGAGCTATAGGATGCTCCCTTGCTCCCTATTTAGGGCATGACTTAACCTCCAGTGTGCTGTCTGTCTGCGCTGGTCTCAGAACAGTTATAGGAGAGCTATAGGATGCTCCCTTGCTCCCTATTTAGTGAATGACTTAACCTGCAGTGTGCTGTCTGTCTGCACTGGTCTCAGAACAGTTTGAATCTTATTTTCATCATATCTCCATATAAAGCTTCTGAAAGACACATTTATCAGTTTTCTCAATGTTATAATGCACAGACGGTGAATATTGGATATTTTAACATAATCTGAGCATATAGTCCACATACGTGGTCATTGTGTTTATCAGTGTGCCGTTTCGCGATACTTTGCTCAAATTTTAAAAATGTCATATCGGATGAAACTAGAGACTCTAATCTTTTGACTCAAACAGGTTTCAGTGTAAACACTTAATTTGGTTTCTAACCAGATGTAGTTTTGTTGCTGTTTCTCCCAAACACAAACTCCGCTGTGGTCAGCACTATGTTGTTTGGTCACATGACTCTGTGTCAAGTTTAACCCTTTACTGATAGCACAGAGTCTCCTGAACTGAGATCAGTCAGTTTAAATTAAATTAAATTATGCAGTGCGTATAGCAAAGCCAAAACATAATGTCAACGCATGTGGGCTCGGGGTTGCATGAGGTTAGGATAAAATAGTGCTATTTAACTGCTATCGTTGTTTAGTTGAAGACTTGGCATGCACAAAACATTTAAGTTGAAGTCATCTACTCGATATTACGTTTCTGTTTTCTTTATTTGAGGCCTTGAGGAATGATGTTGTAATACTTGACCACCGTCATGGGAAAACTGGAAATATCAGGGAATTTTAAAATTGTGTTTTCCAGGTCCGGAAAGTCATGCAAATTAATAAAATCTATTACTGATAGATAAATTATGCTCAGCTCTAAAATATTTTAGTTGTTGTTTTCCAAGTAGCCTGTCGGTACATACTGTATTCTGTATGTAATGTGATTCCTTTCAAGTTATTTTTGGTGCAAGAAACAATATTAAGCAGTTTGTCTTTCTTTTTATTGGCTAATTATTTAAATAATTATAAAAATGCATTTGAAAGGGGCGGTCTGGGACTATCACACCTGGAGTCGTGAGTTTGAATTCAGGGCATGCTGAGTGACTCCAGCCAGGTCTCCTTAGCAACCAAATTGGACCGTTGCTAGGGAGGGTAGAGTCACATGGGGTAACCTCCTCGTGGTGGTGATTAGTGGTTCTCGTTCTCAAAGTGGCATGTGGTGAGTTGTGTGTGGATCGTGGAGAGTAGCATGAGGCTCCACATGCTGTGAGTCTCCTTAGCAACCAAATTGGCCTGGTTGCTAGGGAGGGTAGAGTCACGTGGGGTAACCTCCTCGTGGTGGTGATTAGTGGTTCTCTCAATGGGGCGTGTGGTGAGTTGTGTGTGGATCGTGGAGAGTAGCATGAGCCTCCACATGCTGCGAGTCTCCGCGGTGTCATGCACAACGAGTCACGTGATCAGATGCGCCGATTGACGTCTGAGGCGACTGAGACTTGTCACCATGAGGACCTGCTAAGTAGCGGGTATTGGGCATTCCATACTGGGAGAATAAATGCATTTAAAAAAATAAATAAATACATAATTGAATCGTTAATTGAATTCAATGTGTTCCGAATTGTTCTGAATTTGCAAAAACCAAAACTATACACCGCTACTGAAAGGAACATGGCACCATTACTGTATGAATGTACCTTTGGCTGACAGTCGTGTGAAAGGGCCCTTCAAGAAAAGATTCATTTTCTCACTTTACTTTGAAACAACCCTTCGAGTGGCATTCCTTCCCAAAGCAGTGCCCTTAAAGGGTGCACAAACACTGTTGGGAATTCACATCATTGAAGTGGCATGTCCTCAGTCGAGCAACGGGTCAGATGAAAAGACCACGTTACTATAGAAAGTGTCCGTTTTATAGAGGTGATAATGAGGTCAGAGTGAAAGCAGCAGAGATGAAGAAAGTGAAGTCCAGAAACAGCACCTGTGGTGTTATTAACATGGCACTGAATGATTATTATATTCATGTTTCACTATATATTCATGGTACTCCAAAGTACATAAGAAATACCACGGTTTTACTATGTACTACGCATTGCAATGGACCTTGCCTAAAAAACATGCCATGGCACATTTTTGGGGAGAAAGATAACAGAATAGGCGATTATTTGTGTTTTTAGCAACACTAGATAGGTGTACAAGTCAATGAAGTGACACTATTTTCTGTTGTTGTCCACGTCTAATAAATTATTCTAAAATATATACAGTAACAAACTCAATTTGCACAGAACAATTACTTATATACACCCGTTCTATTATGAACATGCTTTCAATTACTAAATATTACAATAATAAAGTCATGTGGTGTAACAAGGCCATGTGACCAAAAACAAAACTTCAACACCAAAAATCATTATTTGGTCATATCATAAAATATCAATATTATGAAAATGCACATTTGGTTCAGGTCATTTGGTGTAACCACAATGTTTTTGCATTGAAATATACGTGTGTTTGAAAGCTCTTTTGAATGAATTATTAAGTTGCACTCTCATGTATTCAAGGGGTTTAATCTTAATATCTTTTATTTGATGGCTACACGACATGACATTTTTAAAGTCATTATTTAAATGTTCTTTTTTGTAGAAAATGCAATCAATGTTTTTCTGTAAAAACGACACAAACTCAACTCATCTTTGAACTTGACACATGTTTTAATCATTTAAATTAAATTGCCAATATATTAATAACTGCAGTCTTGACGAACACAAAATCGGTGTTGTTTGAAAGATTAGAAGCTCTACTTTATAATGCATGTAGATATTATGACCAAAACTAAAACTCAAGTGCTTTAAAATCTGCAGATAAATCAGAATTTAATAATTTATATATAAAGAATTTGCATCGTACAGTATTATTGCAATCAGTAAAAACATCAAACTGATCAAATATTCATGTGTCATATGTTGTTGGAAAGATCTCAAAGAGTAAAATACAACCAGCTGATTTGTTTTACGCACAGATGAAAATATAGCGAGTAATAGCTAAATATATGTCTTTGATGATGTTATGTTGGTGCTGTTTATATGCCGCATTTTAACTTATAACTTCACGAAACATAAACGGAACATAAAATATCACATATCATTAATTAGAGTCTGTGATTATCTTTCAAACGAGTCCACACACAAGATAATCAGATGTATAGATCATTAGATAATCCACATGAAGCACAATGTTACATATGACCACCAGGAGATGGCGCCAAATACACGACACAGACTCAATGATGACTCAAATGACACAGAATGAAACTCATTCTGTGAAATCTCATGACTAAAATCATGTGTGCATGCTATGCAAACCTTTAGTCATTGTTGTGTTTGCATGTGTAATTAGTTCTTATGTACAATTATTATCTTTTATTTGTTTGGAGATGTTTTTGGACACTATGATCAATTATATTTGTAATGTTGGAACTTTTGATTGCTTTGTCGTATCAACACAAACTTTCTCTCAGATACAGTCGACATGATTGGGAACAAAACTAAAGCAAAAACAATTTGACTCGCAATAGACTTAGCAGTTAGCATGATGCTAAGAAAACAGCATAACACTCTAATAAGCATAAACATGCAAATGGTTCATTTTTAATTAGATTGAACTAGTTTTGATCGATAATGTACAGTTTTGAATTAAATACTGTATACGTTCATTTACAGTTGACATTTCTCTTTTAACGCGTCCACCATCTTGGATGATACCTTGAATAATCCATGTTAACATCTGTCCAAAATAGACATTATGCCCGTTATGCTGTCTAGGTAGGGAGCTCACTAGTTAGTGGGACAGAAGTGCAGTGTTTTCCTGAATTCACTTCATCATCAGAGTATTGTGAATCTTGATGATTTATTCATGGGCTCATTTCTCGGTTGCAGTCTGATGAGCGGATTGCATCAATAATGCACATATGTCAGGGGTGTTTGTGCGTGTGTGAACTCTGCATACGCGTGTGTGTGTGTTTGTGTGTGTGTGGGACGGAGCGTGCATGTAAATGGAATTCTTTATGATTGCATGAAGCACAGCGTCTGCACGCATCGTCCATCAAGAGCACTGCACAGTGCACGCTTTCTTAATGTGCGTGCATTATCTTTCCACTGGAAATGTGCAGTATAATTGTGTCCTTCTTTATAAATTGGTCCAGTGAACTGCATCGGAAGCTGGAGAGATTACTGCAGAGTTGGAAAGCCCATAATTCACCCTTAAAATAATGTGACATTCGGCTGCGTCTGCTGATAGCATTACCTGAAGTGTTTTGAAGTTGCCGTCGGATGTGAGTTCACGCTTTCAGATGGGTATTTAAAGAAGCACCCAGGGTATTTTCTAACAGCCCGCAGCGATGTCACATCCTTTAGTTGAGGAAATGGCTAAACTTAGAATCTTCTAGCAGCTGTCAGTATTCTGCCCGTCGGTGTTAAAAGCACCACTGGCCAATCAGTAATCCGAGAGGTCTGGCTGGGCCATTTGTGTTTACCTGTGTGTTTTAATCTGATTAATTATTAATGACTCTCTTCCTAAACATCAATAGGCCTATATGTCTCTATACATCTCAATTTCAGAGGAGTGTTCAGTTTGGGACAATGAAATCGTGCAGCCTTAAAGCCCAGGGCACCCCCGGGCAGTCTTGGGCACCCTTGGGCAGTCTTGGGCACCCTTGGGCAGTCTTGGGCACCCCCGGGCAGTCTTGGGCACCCCTGGGAAGTCTTGGGCACCCTTGGGCAGTCTTGGGCACCCTTGGGCAGTCTTGGGCACCCCCGGGCAGTCTTGGGAACCCCCGGGGAGTCTTGGGCACCCCTGGGAAGTCTTGGGCACCCTTGGGCAGTCTTGGGCACCCCCGGGCAGTCTTGGGCACCTCCAGGCAGTCTTGGGCACCGGTCGGTAATCCATCCATGCAGATAAATACAATTATTGCAGAAATAAATGATATTATCCGACAGTTACATATTTATAAAGGTATACCCCCTTAAATAGCATCAGTGACTACGTCTACATGGACACCAGAAATCCGCTTATTTCGAGAAAACTGGGTTCCTGTTTACATGCACCGTATAAACGCTGCACACTTTACTCCCGTCTACACGCGGCCAGGTCAGTTAGCAGCTTTCTCCACAGCTACGTCATTTCCCGCAATGCTTGTATAAATAACCAACATAGTACGCACGCAAATACTTCAGTACTTCTTTCCCCATTGCTTCGATTTATTTCCAGATATTCCAGATTTCTATGGTGCAGCGAAATTGCGCTTCAATACTGGGAATTTCCTCTTATGTCAAACTCTGGGATTCCCCCAGTGTACGAGCGCATATAAGCGAGCATAATGGACAGTGCTCGATATTTTATATTGATGTGTATAAATGGGTACGGTTTATAGTATATGTGTTTTTACTGTGCTCCCAGAAATGTTTTGTCAACTTGCTGTTGGGCTCCATCCTGTGTTCCAGTCGCGCACATGCGTACTCTTCAAAAAGCTGTTAGCACGGCGCTTTTGTGTTTACATGGCCGCATTAAGCCGTGTACTCAAGCAGAAAGCTAGGCATGTTAAACCGCTTTCTCTTAATCCATTAAACGGCGTACGGAAATCGGCGCAGTCGTTTACATGGCATTTTATTCAGTGCATGTAAACGTGGTCAATGTAGTTAACCACTTGTAGTGTAGCTGGTTAAAATGGTTTTCTCGACTAGTTTAGTTAAATTACATTATGAGTAGCTTGTTATTTTGGAAGGTACAGTTTTAAACTAGCTTCACCAACACGGCTGTCCACTTTTCTAAACAAAACCAGGTTCTCAGTTTCAGAAGCGCAGAAAGTCCTGATGTTGAAAATCAATACATCCGTAGAGACCGCGGCTCCCGATTTAGCTGCTCGTCAGTCGAGAAGAACTACAAGACACTGACAGGAACCAAGTAACTAAAATTCTTAATTGCCCATTTTTACGGTCTGCTTTCATAATTGAATCACTGAAGAATCTCTCGGAGCGATTTATGTCTTAAGTATTCAAACGTCAACAACAACCAAACAACTGCATAGCAACACACTGAAAATGACCTTAGCAACACCTTAGAAACCACATAGCTATGCTTTGGCAAATTAACCAATTAACAATGACCTAGTCCTAGAAATCAACACGAACAGGTTGTCACTTTAATATATTCACGATACTCTGAGATTATCAGGATATTTCCATGTTTCTTTAAAGTACTTCAGTGGAATAATTTGATATAAGATCAAGGTAGATTCAAAACTAATTACAGAGCTGCTTGTTGAGTTTTTTTCTCAGTTGACAAAACTTAATGATAAGAAAATAACATAAATCTTATTACAGCGGAAGTAAAGCACAATTTTAAAAACGTAAATATATTTTTAACATTGATATATGAAATGTGATTAGGGTATGAAGAAGAAAACACACACACACACACATACACACGCGCGCACACACACACGCGCACACACACACGCGCACACACACACACACACACACACTCACACACTCACACACACACACTCACACACACTCACACACACTCACACACACTCACACACACACACACACACACACACACACACACTCACACACGCACACACGCACACTTCAGAGTTTTTTCGGAGAAAACTCATCACTGGTGCCTGTGAGCTGTACTGTAGGTGACTAAAAGTAATAGTGTGCACCAGAGATAGTGTTATCTGACGGCACGGATAGCTGCAGGAGCCGTATGGCTGATGATGCCGTACAGGCAACACACATAGTGTATCAATAACTGGCTAGTTTAGAAATGAGAATAAAAGAAGAGAAACTGCAGGAAAACCTCTTTATAAAAACATTTACAGTGAGTGTGAAATCAAAATTGGCTCAATTTACGTCTTATTTTGAGCGATTCATCAGTGCGTGATATTCTCTGATCATTCCATAAAATGCAACGAATCCAGGGCGTGCAGAGTGACTCCAGTCAGGTCTCCTTAGCACCAAATTGTCCCGGTTGCTAGGGAGGGTAGAGTCACATGGGGTAACCAAATTGGCCCGGTTGCTAGGGAGGGTAGAGTCACATGGGGTAAACTCCTCGTGGTGGTGATTAGTGGTTCTCTCAATGGGGCGTGTGGTGAGTTGTGTGTGTGGATCGTGGAGAGTAGCATGAGCCTCCACATGCTGTGAGTCTCCGCGGTGTCATACACAACGAGTCACGTGATCAGATGCGCCGATTGATGGTCTCAGACGCGGAGGCAACTGAGACTCGTCCTCCGCCACCCGGATTGAGTAACCGCGCCACCATGACGACCTGCTAAGTAGTGGGAATTGGGCAATCCAAAATTGAGTAGAAAAGGGGATTAAAAACAAACAAATAAATATGTACCTAGTTGGAGTTCTTTAAGTAGCCTTAAAATGTCCATATAGAATATTATATACAGTATATACAGGGTGTGCCACAAGTGGAAAGAACTAGTTTCCCCATAAGTTGCATATTTATTGCAATGCGCTTTAAATCTTTTAAACTCTCCCCCCTCAAAATATGAATCTTCCGGTAGGCTATGGCTATCCGCTTTGTTACAGCAATCGTGAAGCTGCGTTCCTAAATTTGCAAAACCAGCATCAAGCTTTGAACTCACAAAATCATCTCATTCTGCGTTTTGGTGATAGTTAAAGACTTTAAGTTAAAATATGCCTTACAAGTCCCATTTGGGTTTGTTTAGTACATCATCCAGCGCTAAGAGCTCCTTTCTCCATCATTTTATCACTGACAGGAGTTTATTTTATTTACCAAGATAACTTCCGCGGCTCTATCATAGGATCGTAATTATAATATATTACATACTTATATACTGGACCTTATTTTAAGAGCTATATGCCTTCAGTAAAGTGTTTTGCGATACTTCATGCATGTAGAGTCAATGGGCATGGCCATAAAATTTTATATTTACATGCAAGTCTATGCGCAAGTGAAATTGCACGTGCTAAGCGCTAAAAGCTAAAGGTTGTTGTCTGGTTATTGCACCAATTGGGTCCTATTATATATATATCAGGGGTGCCCAATACGTCGATCGCGATCTACCAGTCGATCGCAAAGGCAACGCTGGTAGATCGCACAAAATTTAAATGTACTTTCGGTAAATTTTTATAAAAATAAATATAATGTCTTTCCTTCTTTTAGTTTCTGTCTGACTTGCAGTTGACGAGTAAATATTGAGCAGGCAAGGTTTTGTTTATTCAGTTGTCATGACAACTAGGTTTGTGCATCAGCGCCCTCCAAGGACTTCTGAGAACAGCTTGAAATTGCGGCGCTACTGCCCGGATTAGGCCAAACTGAATGGAATCAGACAGTCGGTAATCCGACAAGCATTTTCTTATTTTAAATGAAACTGTGTTTTTTTTAGTTGGTAGATCTTATTGAGTTGCTCATTTAAAAGTAGATCATCACACAAAAAAGTGTGGACACCACTGACTTACAGTATGACAAGCAACATTGATATAAATGAAGAATTTGGTGGCGTAAATGGGCAGTTTTATGAATTCGAGGACTAGAAATATGCACCGTGTGTGTCATACGTTCTGTTGTGCAATATCAGGGCTGGACTGGTAATCTGGCATACCGTGCATTTTCCGGTGGGCGGCGCACTTTGGGGCCGATCAGGGGCAGACTGGCCATCGGGAGAACCGAGTGGGCTGGCAAACCCCCCCCCCCCACTCGCTCAACAACTTTTGGGCCAGTTGCTATGTAAAGTCCCGGGCCGATTTCTTTCACGATGTGTTCTCTATCGGCATGTCTAAAATAGCGAATTGTGCTTTGCGGCACTTATCATTCAACGCACACACAGAGTGCGCACATACACCCTCAGATACCGCAAACATGCCCACGTATGCCCGCTTGCGCTTTGCACTACCGTAATTTCCGGACTATAAGCCGCAACTTTTTTCCCACGCTTTGAGCCTCGCGGCTTATACAATGACGCGGCTAATATATGGATTTTTCCCGCTTTAAAATTTTATAAAAAAATTAAAAAATAAATAATAAAAAAAACATTCTGTGACGTGCTCAGTTTTTTGGCAGCGTGAAGCTTTCATTAGACCAATGAAATTGCTGAGCGGGTTAAGGTCAAAACAACTTTTTTGTTTACTGTTTAGATTAAATCGGCGTGCTCAAACTTCCCATCATTCTGATTACGGTAGTCATTTTGTCACCCTCACCATGGCAAAGACATGGAGAAACGCATATGATGCTGCTTTCAAGTTGAAGGCGATTGATCTGGCTGTTGGAAAAGGAATTAGAGCTGCTGCACGGGAGCTTGGTCTTAACGAGTCGATGATAAGACGTTGGAAACAGCAGCGTGAGGAATTGACTCAGTGCAAAAAGACAACTAAATCTGAGGCTATTCAACTCCGACACCGAAGGAGATGACTTCAGTGGTTTCAGTGCACAGGACGAGGAAGATAGTGACCAATGACTTTCTTGGTAGGCTACTGTTTACTGCAAATGTTTTATTACAAGCCGTGTGTGGCAGCGGGCGTGGTCAAGCGCCGTCCGGAGAGAAAAGCTGTAAGGGCGCTTACACCTGCGCTAAATTATGTCTAACACCGGTGTCTAATTTCAAGTGCCCTGCTTCACGTGTCCTTCTTGGGAAAACTGTCACACAGTTAAAGCCTGAGTAAAGTTCATTTGTTTCAATGTACCGGTAGGCACCTGCGCTTATAGACAGGTGCGGCTTATTTATGTTCAAAATAATATTTTATTTAAAAGTCAGTGTGTGCGGCTTATATTCAGGTGCGCTCAATAGTCCGGAAATTACGGTAGCTTGAAAGTTGCCGGTACAATTAAGCTCTCGTGAACATTTTTTGTGCTTAAAGTCGCGGTGACAATAATGCTTTGTGTTAGATTGAAAGCATAAGATGCACATTAAAAGAAACATTTAAAAAGATGT
This sequence comes from Xyrauchen texanus, assembly GCF_025860055.1. NCBI lineage: Eukaryota > Metazoa > Chordata > Actinopteri > Cypriniformes > Catostomidae > Xyrauchen > Xyrauchen texanus. The sequence goes on from NC_068303.1 coordinate 1,093,198, forward strand.
AGTGACATACTTTAGTTGGTAGAACATTTGTTTATGACTACAACACAACAAGGCCGAATAGGGCCAGATAAAAGCGTAATTTCAACCTTTTAAAAACACAAAATAATAAAGAATAGTCAGCACGGCCTTGGTCACATCAGCACTCTTTTTAAAGCTATTTTCATTCGATTTTATAACGTGCATCATTCACAATAAATACTGTAGTGTCCATTTTTTATCTCATGTTGACCTCTAACAAGATCTATTTTCAGACTGTCAACAACAGAGACACGGTTTACTCTCTAACACAGCGCTGAGTTCTCAAATGACACAGTTTTGCAGTTTTCTGTCGGCCTGTTTTTAAGTGTCAAACACGGAGATAGATCACGACAGTGCCATTTTCTTTTAGGCTTGATTGAATTCATTCCCTCGAACACTAAACACACTTTCAAGATGCATTTCAAGGACAATCAGGCTGAACGAAACGAAACTCTATCAGCTTCTAAATCCTGTTAGCGTCTTCACAGTAGCGACTAACTTTATTGTTATGGATGCATTGCCACACACACTTGGCAAACATTACTGAACATGCTGTATATTAGCAATGCTTATGCGCAAAACAACTGAACAAATACAGCTTCTTTTTAAAGACGCACTCATCTTAATATGTCATGCATATATAATTCAAGGATGCTAACATGTTTGTACCTGCAAACGAGATAAAAATACTGATCTAGAACAGGATGATTAGAAATGCATCAGCTCTATCATTTTAAAATAAACAATAATGCAGTCTGGTATCAATAGAAATATAACCATATCCATATGATTTCAGGCGTGTGCATGTCTGATGCACGTCTTGATGCACCGGCCTCTCGCCTGCAGGCCGGCGCGGATGATCTCGCGGAATAGATGACACGCAGAACGCTAAAGCCGGAAATCCGTATGGCTGCCAGCCGTGTTAAGAGCTTAGAGATGGGATCCGCGGTGAATTTTGGAAACCAAATCAATTTGCATAGAGGCTAAATTTCATCACTCAGTAAAATATTCAAATCCTCCCGAAAAGTGTGGATGACGAGGGCGATTCGGAACTCGTTCTG
>NC_068303.1:1094776-1102276 GCF_025860055.1 Xyrauchen texanus
TGTTGTTGTACAGTAGCTAGCGTGACCTGTAATGTCTCTTGTATGCAATGCATGGCGTATTTGTATGGAATGCGTAGCATAGCAGAAGAGAAAATGGCTGTGATTAAAAGTAACGGAAAGTAACGGTAAAGTAACGTGACGCCTTACTTTCCATAAAGATTTACATTATAACAATTTTTTAAGAGTGACACAATATTCTAAAGAGTTACTTTTAAAAAGTAACGTCACCCAACACTATAAATACAACTACTGTCACGTGATCAGTGACACCGTGTGACGTGGCTGCTTCCAACAAAAAAACTACAACTAATACAGCACGTGAGAATCTAACTACAATAATCCCTGAAACGCGATACGTCACAATGTCATTCACAGCTATTGTGCAAAAATAGTCCACTTTTAATACTTACATAATTACAGTACATCGCAATATACGTCTGTTTATCTGTCATACAACCATCGTGTTAATGACTGGATGTGGGTTAGCCCCTCTTAACAAGCTTAACTAAGCACTAATCGCACTGATTCACCATCACACTTTCATTTAATGTACTGTACTAGTAGAAATGTAATTTACCTCCCATGCAGCCAGCAAGGAAGTCCATCAGTGCGACTCACACTGAATCAACCTTCACTTCAGGTGGGCTTGAAACTGCTTTTAGGACAGATAACTCGTTTTTTGTCGATTGCTATTTCCTCAGGCCTGTCCCGCGATGAAATGCCACTGAATTGCAGCAGTCTTCAGATTATTATAATGCATTCAACCCGGTAATACATGCAGCAGCACGCAACTGTATAAGTCACTAATCAGGTTGTAGTGGAAAATCTCACCGCCAAGGCTGATTACCACCTTCTGGGTTTACTGTCTATTTGTGTACCGGCCCCTGGATGGATATTTGTCGGTGGGTAGGTGTGTGTGCGAACGGCCAATCGCGGCTCATAGGTTCAAGGATTCTTGTGGCAGTGTTGGCGTCACATGCGTTTTTCCTGGTCTCCATTTTTACGAGTTCTACTATGGCGAAGGCAGAAGCGCTCTTGAGTGACGACGCGTGACGTTGTCGTTGCGTCATAAATATTCATAAGCCGTTCCTTCGCCATAGCAGGACTAGCGTTGAGAAGTCTGATATGTTTGAAGGAATCGGTTCGTTTCATTGATTCGGTTCAAAAACGACTCAAAAATGTTTTTTCTCCTAATAAGTCTTATTTTGCGTGTTTTTGTTAGTGAACATTCACTAACATTCAACTTTTTGATTTGTAACTAGTAGCACCTATGAAACAAACAAAAAATAAATAATAATAATTATATATATATAGTTTTCCTAAAAATATCCATATGTGGACAGCGAGACTAAGTTGTGATTTTTGAAATAATACCAAACTATAGAAAGTCAGATTTATTTTCCCCATCAAATTGTTTATTATCTTTCCAGGTGTGTTGATTATTCATGCTTTTGAGACATTACACCTCTCCGGGAACCATCACCTTATCGTGGTGGAGAGGTTTGTGTGCCCTTATGAACCTGAGGGCTGAGTTGTCTGGAAAGAGGTGCTCCTGGTTGGGTCTCCCAAGGCAAAGTGATCTCGGGTGAGGGGCCAGACTAAGAATGGTTCACAAAGACTCAACGGCAATAATGGCAAGAGGAGGAGTTACCCTGCCTGGAGGAACCCCCGAGGCCCGCGTCTGGAGCCAGGGTGGCGGGTTTGCCAATTGGTCCCACCACCCATTGGAGAAACCGCAGGAGTCGGGTGTGCTGCCATATGGGTGGCAGTGAAGGCCGGGAGTCTCGACCGTATTATGCAAGTTGTGCATCTATTTAGATTCAAATTGTGCATGAGAAAATACACATGAGTATATCATGTGTTATGTGCTCAATGTGCTCAATGTGTGTTTGACAGCCAGTTGCGAGTATGTAACAATGTTTGGCTAAACACGCGTGCATTTAAGGGTTAATATATTTAGGATAATTAATGTATTCCAGTTTCGTTGTCATCTATATGAGACCCTGGTAAGGTTTGTGTTTTATGTTTTTTTGCCAGGTACATTTTCCAATCAACGAATGCTTTAAGAATCGGTTCAACAGAATCGTTTACAAAAAAAAGACTCGGTTTAAAAGAACGATTCGTTGGATCCATTGGATTCGTCATTTCGCACCCACGTTGCATCAGCGTTTCTCATGCTTGGGACATGTTGTATGGGGGTCAAATGCGAGTGCTGCCATGCATATGATTCAATGCACTCTTTCAGTCACCAGTTGCATCAATTGAAATCAATGTTTATTAATCAAATGCACAGTAAAATAGCACGTGGCGGTCATTCCAGACATTAAAATGAGCTCGCTGGCTGAAAAGAAGGTTATAGAGAAAGGGTGAAATGCACATCGCGTATTATGCATTTATTTACGACGTTTGAAAGCAAGTCGAATACTACTTTAAACATGAATATGTATGCGCAACCTAAAGAAGGAACCACGTGATAACGAGTCGACCAGTTACAAAAAGTGCGCGCGATCTAAAGCACATGCGCGCGCTTACTTGAACATGACACGCGACCTGTATAGTTAACAGATAATCACAAACCATAATAATGACTTGGAATAACTAGTCAAAGCAGGACGGATTATGCACTTTGCAGACTTCCTTGCAGGATCTATTGCAGGTACTTTCAAATATGTGCTTAAATCCTTTAATATGTGAATATGACAGTTGTGTAAATTAATGTATAAAGCAATGTTTAGTCTCTATATGCAGTTTAATGCACTGATCTTTTGTGATAGCTCATAATATTGAGCATTAAGCAATGCAAATGTGATTATTTTGGCAGAGCAATACACAATGAGACCTAATGTTATACTAGTGCATGTCATTGATTATATATAGGAAGGACACAGTCAGTTCTTCACGTGCCATAGATGCTGTAATGCTTGTAGACATTTAAATAATTATATGTTTAATTTGCTGTTGTTGTTTACAGGAGCTTGTGGAGTGGCAGTCGGTTATCCACTGGATACTGTAAAAGTAATCTATCAATCACTGATAGATAAACACACATACTGTATTTAATTTGGTCTTAATGTAGTTCTATAATGACCTTGAGTATGTTCACTTGCACAGGTCAGAATCCAGACTCAAAAACAGTTCACTGGAATCTGGCAGTGTTTCGTAACAACCATCAAAAGAGAAGGGGTGAGACATTTATGGCTAAAAAAGAAGTATTTCAAGTATTTGAGCCTAAAAAAATAAAATAAATTAAATTATGTTTTAAATTGCGACATTGCGTTTGTTTCTCCGGAGACCATTCTCATTTCATAATGCAAAATAATAATAATAAAATCTCATTCTCTTTACTAGTTTAAAAAATAAAATTAAAAATATTGATTATTTACATTGTAAGTTAGTCATGCAGCACATATCGTCAGTTTTTGTTTTAATATTAATTTATTCACCAATGTAAAAAAAATCTGAATTACAATCATCATAATAACAATAATAATAAAAATGAATGCGAATTTTGGGTGTAAATGGGCGGATACTGTCGCAAATTAATTTTACGCTTTTAAAACGTTAAATTCCCCGGATGCATATGTCAGGCATATGAGGTATCATTTGAAAGATTAGAATCTGAACTTTTCAGTGAGCACCATCACTTTTATATTTATGTTACATTAAATAACCAAAAAAGGGCTGAAAACATTCGCGTCGCAAATCAGCGCCACCTAGAGGTAATGTGGTAGAAATATTTATATGGATATAAAAGTCTTCATATGTTAAGGACATGTCATATATCAAATGAAAGGTCTCATTCTCAGGAACATGACTGTATAGGTTATTTTGTTGCAAGGTTTTCAAAAGAATCACAAAGTGAAATATTATTATATTGCAAGTGGCAGCCCAAAAATGCACCAGAGTTTAAAGGGTTAATTATCACGGAATAAAAAAAATGTCACAATACAGACAATCCTAATGGTGCTAAAATAAGCTTAATTTTCATCATGTTTTTTGTGTGTGTTAAATATGACTTGTTTTCATGATATTCACCATTATAGTTCTTAATATTTCAAGAGCTAGTAATGTCATAATAATGTTCTTACAGATTCATCAAGCTCTCTCTCGTGTTTCTTTGTGTTAATTTCTCTCCCCGTGTTGTTTTGCTCCAGCTCCATGGCTTCTTTAAAGGAATGGCCGTGCCGGTCACCACTTTATCCATGACCTCTTCCGTGGTGTTTGGCACATACAGGAACTGCCTGCAGTGCTTCAGTCAGATCCACGGCCCTGGAGCTCCAAACACAGCGCTTGATATTTTCCTGGCAGGACTGGCAGGTGGAGTGGCACAGGTAACAGGAATAACCATCACCTCATATGCTCTTGCACATAATCAGTGGCCCGAAAATGAAATTAAGACACACTTGCTTTGATAATAATATATCAGTAAGTAAATGTCATTTATTTGAATGAAAGAGAGCACAAGCACATTTATGAACAGCGGTTGAACCGTTGCCAGGGCGGAGGAGTTCCCTACCGGCTGGCAAAATGTGCCGGGACGGAAGATCAGCCGCTGTCAGCGAGGGGAGGAAGAGCTCGCTGCCAACCGCCTAGAGCGGTAGAGCCGCTGCCAGGGACGGAGGAGTTCCCTACCGGCTGGCAAAACGCAACAGGGTCGGAAGATCGGCCGCCTTCCACGAGGGGAGGAAGGACTCGCTGTCAACCTCCTGGAGCGGTAGAGCCGCTGCCAGGGGCAGAGGAGTGCCCTACCGGCTGGCAAAACGCGCTGGCGTTGGAAGATCATCTGCCATCTGCGAGGGGAGGAAGGACTCGCTGCCAACCTCCTGGAGCAGTAGAGCCGCTGCCAGGGGCGGAGGAGTTCCCTACCGGCCGGCAAAACACGCCGGGGTCGGAAGATCGTCCGCCGTCTGCGAGGGGAGGAGGGACTCGCTGCCAACCTCCTGGAGCAGTAGAGCCGCTGCCAGGGGCGGAGGAGTTCCCTACCGGACGGCAAAACACGCCGAGGTCGGAAGATCGTCCGCCGTCTGCGAGGGGAGGAAGGACTCGCTGCCAACCTCCTGGAACGGTAGAGCCGGTGGCAGGGGCGGAGGAGTTCCCTACCGGACGGCGAAACGCAGAGGGGCATTCTGTCCGCCAGGGGTCGGAGGACTGGCTGCGGTCTGCCCAGCGAGGAGCGGCCAGACGGTGGAGGAGTGATCGAGGACCAGGCGACTGTGTGTTTTTCCTCTCTCTCTCTTACTGTCGCTCCGCATTCGCCATTCCCTGCGTGCGGGAGGGGGGGGTTCCCCCGGCCTGAGACAAAAGAGGGAGGAGTGTGACAAGGAGGAAGGCGGGGCCAGGCTGTGACTACACACGCCCGGCCCCCAATCGGGCTAATCAGCCAAGGATGTAGCAGTTCGGGAGAGAGCGAGCTACAGGCAGCTACCCTGTATGCCTTTGTTTGTTTGTTTTTATGTTTGAGTTTAAGAACACATTACTTTGATGCTGCGTGCTTGGTTTCAGAAAGGGACTGTTTACATCAGTAACACAGATGCTCCTAAGCTACAGGTCAGATATACTCATTGGTAATTCTTTGTGTTTTTAGGTTTCTGTGATGTCACCCGGTGACATCGTGAAAATTCGTCTTCAGTGTCAGACGGAGCACCAGAGGTGTGGATTTAATTCTCCCAAACCCAAATACAGCGGTCCGATCCACTGCCTGCTGACCATCGCCAAAGAGGAGGGAATTTTAGGACTTTATAAAGGGGCACTTCCTCTGGCGTTCAGGGACGGCCCATCCTTCGCCACGTACTTCCTGACGTACAACACTCTGTGTACAAAGCTAACACCACCGGGACAGAAAGAGCCGGGTGAGCCAGAATTCTGTCATCATTTACTCACCCTTATGTTGATCCAAACCCACATGTCCTTTATTTTGGGTGAATGAAGCCTTTAAGAAACACTGTGTGTTCTGATTTCTCTTGCATGTGATAATTTTATAGACATCAGGTTTACGTGCCTATAAAATCTCGATTTAATATTGTCAGAGTGGGCCGCGGTGCTGTTCGCCGGTGGAGTCGCGGGAATAGCCGGCTGGTCTGTCGGAACGCCGATGGACGTGATTAAAGCTCGTTTACAGATGGACGGAGTGAGAGGGCAGAAGCGGTTCCGCGGACTCGTTCACTGCATCACTGAGACGGTGCGTAACGAAGGACCGGCGGTTTTCTTCAAAAGCCTCGGAATAAACTGCCTGCGAGCGTTTCCCGTAAACATGGTCGTGTTCACCGTGTATGAGGTCACTGTTCGTATTCTCAGGCCAGCGTCTCTGGATCAGCTCTGAACTGAACTAGAGTATGTGGTGTGATTCATAAAGATGATTGTATTTTTATTTATTTTATTATGGGAGTTTATAATGTGTCTATATATATATACATTGCTCAAACAAAATAAGGGAATACGTAATCACCTGTTCTGGTGCATCTGCAGCCCATTCAGGTTGCACAGGTAGTCCAGCTCCTCCAGGATGGCACATCCATACATGCCGGAAGATCGGCCGCCGTCTGCAAGGGGAGGAGGGACTCTCTGCCAACCTCCTGGAGCATTAGAACCGCTGCCAGGTGTGGAGGAGTTCCCTACCGACCGGCAAAACACGCCAGGGTCGGAAGATCGGTCGCCGTCTGCGAGGGGAGGAGGGACTCGCTGCCAACCTCCTGGAGAAGTAGAGCCGCTGCCAGGGGCAGAGGAGTTCCCTACCAGACGGCGAAACGCAGAGGAGCATTCTGTTCACATCCATACATGCCGTCGCAAGAAGGTTTGCTGTGCATGGAGGAGATGCCAAGAGATGGGCCGCTACACGAGGAGAGCTGGACAGGGCCGTAGGAGGGCATCAACCCAGCAGCAAGACCAGAGGAACTGGAGGAGCACTGCCAGACTCCATGAGGGTGGCACGAGGGCCCGACGTCCTCTAGTGGGACCTGTGCTCACAGCCCAGCACCGTGCATCTCGACTGGCAGATCATCACCGATCCTCCACCTGGTCGTCTAATGGTTAGACGGGAATCGGGCAGATTCGTCTTTGTGATGGACGCATGAATCAAGCCACGTTCAAGGTTATCCTGAAAGAAATATCAGAAATGCACTTCTTACTGGTAAAAATGTTGTCAATAAATCTCAATAAATAATGACACGGTTACTAGCTCAAACGTTCATGCTTGATTACAAAAATGTAATTACAACTAGTACAAATGCTAAGGCTGGAAGCGGGCAGATTCGTCATGAATGGTGGCGCCAGGAGTGGCATGAAGTCACCCAACAGCAATATGAAAGACTGGCAGAGGGCACGCCATGACACAGGAAAGCTGTGATTGAAAATCAGGATTATTCCAGCAAATATTGATTTCTGAACTCTCAGTTAAAGCATTAGAATTATTTTCTTTGCATTATTGGTCTGAAAATGTTTTTTTTAAATAAATTTTAACTTTTCTGTCTTCCAAAAAAAAAATTTTTCTCTCTCCAAAAATGT
>NC_068303.1:1109776-1112276 GCF_025860055.1 Xyrauchen texanus
TTACATACAGAATTAATTATAGACATCAATGATTCTTTTGCATGAGTAAAAACGTTAATACTTGACATAAAAAATGTATTTTTCAACTAGTAATAAATCAAAAATCTTGATTTCTGTAATTGCATTTTCACTTGTAGAATTTCACAACAATGTGTCATTTACTCCTGTTTAAACACAATAACAGATATCTATACTTCCTTTATCCAACGCTTTCTATGAAGCCCATATTTATAATGCATTCATAATGTCTCATAATACACCTTATAATGAGTTATAACTTCTCATAAATAATTATAACTACAGTTATAACACATTATAAGCCTTGCACTATTCATAGTTATACTTTAGTGTATAATACATTCATAATGTCTCATAATACACCTTATAATGAGTTATAACTTCTCATAAATAATTATAACTACAGTTATAACACATTATAAGCGTTCCACTATTCATAGTTATACTTTAGATTATAATACATTCATAATGTCTCATAATACACCTTATAATGAGTTATAACTTCTCATAAATAATTATAACTACAGTTATAACACATTATAAGCGTTCCACTATTCATAGTTATACTTTAGATTATAATGTGTTCATAATGTCTCATAATACACCTTATAATGAGTTATAACTTCTCATAAATAGTTATAACTACAGTTATAACACATTATAAGACTTCCACTATTCATAGTTATACTTAAGATTATAATGCGTTCATAATGTCTCATAATACACCTTATAATGAGTTATAAATTCTCATAAATAATTATAACTACAGTTATAACACATTATAAGCGTTCCACTATTCATAGTTATACTTTAGATTATAATGTGTTCATAATGTCTCATAATACACCTTATAATGAGTTATAACTTCTCATAAATAATTATAACTACAGTTATAACACATTATAAGACTTCCACTATTCATAGTTATACTTTAGATTATAATGCGTTCATAATGTCTCATAATACACCTTATAATGAGTTATAACTTCTCATAAATAATTATAACTACAGTTATAACACATTATAAGACTTCCACTATTCATAGTTATACTTTAGATTATAATACATTCATAATGTCTCATAATACACCTTATAATGAGTTATAACTTCTCATAAATAATTATAACTACAGTTATAACACATTATAAGACTTCCACTATTCATAGTTATACTTTAGATTATAATGCATTCATAATGTCTCATAATACACCTTATAATGAGTTATAACTTCTCATAAATAATTATAACTACAGTTATAACACATTATAAGCGTTCCACTATTCATAGTTATACTTTAGATTATAATGCATTCATAATGTCTCATAATACACCATATAATGAGTTATAACTTCTCATAAATAATTATAACTACAGTTATAACACATTATAAGACTTCCACTATTCATAGTTATACTTTAGATTATAATGTGTTCATAATGTCTCATAATACACCTTATAATGAGTTATAACTTCTCATAAATAATTATAACTACAGTTATAACACATTATAAGTGTTCCATTATTCATAGTTATACTTTAGATTATAATACATTCATAATGTCTCATAATACACCTTATAATGAGTAATAACTTCTCATAAATAATTATAACTACAGTTATAACACATTATAAGACTTCCACTATTCATAGTTATACTTTAGATTATAATACATTCATAATGTCTCATAATACACCTTATAATGAGTTATAACTTATCATAAATAATTGTAACTACAGTTATAACACATTATAAGCCTTCCACTCATTATAAGGTGTATTATGAGACATTATGAATGTATTAGGCGTGGTGGTGGTGTAGTGGTCTAAACCACATAACTGGTAAACTGGTAATCAGAAGGTTGCTCCGGGGGGATTGTCCCTGTAATAAGTGCACTGTATAATACATTGGTAATCAGAAGGTTGCTGGTTTGATCCCCACAGCCACCACCATTGTGTCCTTGAGTAAGACACTTAACTCCAGGTTGCTCCGGGGGGATTGTCCCTGTAATAAGTGCACTGTAAGTCACTTTGGATAAAAGCATCTGCCAAATGCATAAATGTAAATGTAATATAAATCTGGGCTTCATAGAAAGTGTTACAATATTTGTAACACATTTACAGATTTAAAAAGAATTCAATAATATTTATAAGTTAAATTTAATTCAGTTGTTGATATCAGGAATGCACCAGAAGCAATGTAATGACTGATATAAAGAATTTGCATTTTTACTAGTAAGAAATATTAATTATAATATCTGTAATTGTATTTTAAACAGGAGTGAATGTGAAGATGCAGTATTTTACTAGTTGAAATTAAATTTTCGATATCAAGATAATCCTCGAGTAATGACGTCATTTTTTATATCAGGCAGGAACATTTTAATTAATACAAATACAACTTCAATCATCAACTAGTTAAATTGAATTGTTGTGCGTATAATTAATTTGTTTCTGTGATTAAATGTCAGAAGGGCTTGTGATT
>NC_068303.1:1119776-1167276 GCF_025860055.1 Xyrauchen texanus
TTTGTATACTTGCTTCATTCGGATTGAATTTCTCCTTAGAACACGATCAGTTGTGGAGAGACTGCATTGGTGGATATTGTGGAACAGTTGATTGTCCTGTGTTATCCTTTGCTGAATTTCTTTGAGGCGGAGGGTGTTGTTCTGGACCACCATGTCAACAATGGCATGCTCTTGTTCAATTGAAAGAAGTCTTGTTCGTCCACCTGAATGTTCTCGAACTTCAATTCTGAAAATGTTTTGGACAAGCAGGAACATTTACTGTAGAAATCTAGACCCATGTCAAACAAGACTACATGGACTATCATTGTAGAAGTAGAATGATATAGTTACTTACTGGTTTTCCCTCTGAAATTGAAGCCACTGTGGATCTGTTTATATTGGGCTGAACTCTCTGCCCAGCTTCTCTCAGTGAGAGACCATGATTTATGACATGGTCAATCAGTGTGGCTCTGATTTCATTTGAAACACACGTGTACCCTATCCTTCTACCTCTCCTCCCTCCTCTTACACCTCGCCCTCCTCTTACACCTCGCCCTCCTCTTCCTCTCTGTCCATCTCTTCTTATATGTTCTACTCTTTCTCTTTCCACTATACCATTGCCCTCCAATCTATCCATCTCTACTCCTCTCTCTTCTCCTCTTCCTACATCCTCAGCTCTTCTTTCTCTTTCGCTTTCATCCTCAGCTCTTCTTTCTCTTTCATCCTCAGCTCTTCTTTCTCTTTCATCCTCAGCTCTTCTTTCTCTTTCATCCTCAGCCCTTCTTTCTCTTTCTCCTACATCCTCAGCTCTTCTTTCTCTTTCATCCTCAGCCCTTCTTTCTCTTTCTCCTACATCCTCAGCTCTTCTTTCTCTTTCATCCTCAGCCCTTCTTTCTCTTTCTCCTACATCCTCAGCCCTTCTTTCTCTTTCTCTTTCATCCTCAGCCCTTCTTTCTCTTTCATCCTCAGCCCTTCTTTCTCTTTCATCCTCAGCCCTTCTTTCTCTTTCTCCTACATCCTCAGCCCTTCTTTCTCTTTCATCCTCAGCTCTTCTTTCTCTTTCATCCTCAGCCCTTCTTTCTCTTTCTCCTACATCCTCAGCTCTTCTTTCTCTTTCATCCTCAGCCCTTCTTTCTCTTTCATCCTCAGCCCTTCTTTCTCTTTCTCCTACATCCTCAGCCCTTCTTTCTCTTTCATCCTCAGCCCTTCTTTCTCTTTCTCCTACATCCTCAGCTCTTCTTTCTCTTTCATCCTCAGCCCTTCTTTCTCTTTCTCCTACATCCTCAGCTCTTCTTTCTCTTTCATCCTCAGCTCTTCTTTCTCTTTCATCCTCAGCTCTTCTTTCTCTTTCTCCTACATCCTCAGCTCTTCTTTCTCTTTCATCCTCAGCTCTTCTTTCTCTTTCTCCTACATCCTCAGCTCTTCTTTCTCTTTCATCCTCAGCCCTTCTTTCTCTTTCATCCTCAGCCCTTCTTTCTCTTTCTCCTACATCCTCAGCTGTTCTTTCTCTTTCTCCTACATCCTCAGCTGTTCTTTCTCTTTCTCTTTCATCCTCAGCTCTTCTTTCTCTTTCATCCTCAGCTCTTCTTTCTCTTTCTCTTTCATCCTCAGCTCTTCTTTCTCTTTCATCCTCAGCCCTTCTTTCTCTTTCTCCTACATCCTCAGCTCTTCTTTCTCTTTCATCCTCAGCTCTTCTTTCTCTTTCTCCTACATCCTCAGCTCTTCTTTCTCTTTCATCCTCAGCCCTTCTTTCTCTTTCATCCTCAGCCCTTCTTTCTCTTTCTCCTACATCCTCAGCTGTTCTTTCTCTTTCTCCTACATCCTCAGCTGTTCTTTCTCTTTCTCTTTCATCCTCAGCTCTTCTTTCTCTTTCATCCTCAGCTCTTCTTTCTCTTTCATCCTCAGCTCTTCTTTCTCTTTCTCTTTCATCCTCAGCTCTTCTTTCTCTTTCTCTTTCATCCTCAGCTCTTCTTTCTCTTTCTCTTTCATCCTCAGCTCTTCTTTCTCTTTCATCCTCAGCTCTTCTTTCTCTTTCTCTTTCATCCTCAGCTCTTCTTTCTCTTTCTCTTTCATCCTCAGCTCTTCTTTCTCTTTCATCCTCAGCTCTTCTTTCTCTTTCTCTTTCATCCTCAGCTCTTCTTTCTCTTTCTCTTTCATCCTCAGCTCTTCTTTCTCTTTCTCTTTCATCCTCAGCTCTTCTTTCTCTTTCTCTTTCATCCTCAGCCCTTCTTTCTCTTTCTCCTACATCCTCAGCTCTTCTTTCTCTTTCATCCTCAGCCCTTCTTTCTCTTTCTCCTACATCCTCAGCTCTTCATGCTCCTTCTCCATCTCCTCTTCCTCTTCTTTTCCCTCTACCCTGTCCACCACCTCTCACTCTTACACCTCTTCCTTTTCCACTGCTCATTCTTTTTATTGTCTTTTCTCCTCATTCATCTTTGTTCTTCTTCTCTTCCCCTTTTGTAGTTGTTGTAATTAAGACAGCTGTGTGAACAATTAGGAAATTGGCTTTTTCTGTGTTGAGTGGATTATTAACTCATCAGATATCAATTTGGGGTTAATTGAGGACATAAGGTGTGCAACTGACTATTTTACAATTCATAGAGTTTTGTTTGTTGTGTTTTGAAAATGGTACAAAAACACTTGTGATCTTTGTGAAGACCAATGAAAAAGCTGCAAAAGTTTTTCCTGGTATATTAAAGATTTGGTTGGCTGTATGAACTGCTGTGATAACATTAGGGAATTTTGTGCACAGTGTTTTGAGAAAATTATGCTTTTGATTTGTAATTTGTATGAAATGAAGGAGAATTTACTATCTGTTTAGGACAATTACGAAGTGTACAGATCACTGTGTTAAATGTTTTGAGAGTAGTTACCCGAGTTTGGAGAAATGTACCAAATCGATTGAGAAAAACCGTAATGACACCATATTCAACAACATCAATGCTGTAAGCCTGTCGACCATACAACGCATCCTCCAGCGGCACCAAGTGACGATGAAACAACTTTACAAGGTGCCATTTGAGAGACTCTGACAGAGTCCAGAATCTGTGACATGACTTTGTAGAGGTATGTATGCAACACTACTTCCAGTTCTTCAGACATCCCATATTTACTCATCTGTATATAATGTTGTCTGTTACAGAGAGTATTGGAGATGGATGCCCATGTAATTTGCCACGAATTTATTTATGTGGATTAGGTTGGCTTCAGCCTCACCAAAACCAGGCGCCGTGGACGAAATGTAATAGGACAGAGGGCAATTACCAATGTCCCTGGACAGTGTGGGGGTAATATAACCATGTGTGCTGCCATCACTCAAAACGGGGTCCTCCATCACAATGCCACACTGGGTCCGTACAACACCGGCCATATACTCACTTTTCTGGATGCAATTCACACAATGCTTATCCCTGATCCAGATCAGGAGCCTGCTAGATTTGTGGTTGTGTGGGACAATGTTAGTTTTCACCGGGCTGTTCTGGTCCAAAACTGGTTTGCCACCCATCCACAATTTGTAGTTTTGTACCTACCTCCATATTCACCTTTTCTAAATCCCATAGAGGAATTCTTCTCAGCCTGGCGCTGGAAAGTGTATGATCGCCAACCCTATGCCCGCATGCCGCTTCTCCAGGCAATGGAGGACGCATGTGGGGACATAGAGGTTGCCTCTGTCCAAGGTTGGATACGCCATGCTAGGAGATCCTTCCCTCGATGTTTGGCAAGAGAAAACGTATCTTGTGATGTGGAAGAAGTATTGTGGCCAGACCCAGCTCGGAGAAGAGATGAAGCTTCGCACTGGGGACTGCACCCCCCCACCCCCCCGCCAATTCCTGGACCGGGACCCCACACACAATTTACTGTATTCTACTGTAAAGAATATACTTTTGGTTTACGTAAATGTTTATAGTTTTGTTGTATGCTAATGTATACAACAGTAATGTTTGGCCTAATAAATATTTTCTGTTTCTACATTGCATTGGCGTTTCCGGTGTACTTGTTACCCCTCTCAGCAGATTACTTTCACTGTAGAACATTGTATTGAAATGTAGATATAAGCCTATGAAAGACCAAAGAGCTTTAGATTTAGAACAGCAGTGTTTACTTGGTATATCCAAAAATGTATTATTATGAAAGAAGTGTTTGTATTTGATGCAAATGCTTCATTCTGACATGTGTTTATGGCATTTTGAATGCAGTGTTGCATTTTGAAGGAGATGTGAGGCATTTTGCATTTTGTGTGTGCAGTTTTGAGAATTGTGTGTAGAGTTTTGAAAATGTAGGTAAGCAGTTAGTAAAAACTGTAAACTCATCGTCCTATAACGGCCAGTGAACGTCTCTTATCTCAATTCAACTCAGATATTTAGGAACTGCAGCGACCAAACAGCCCTTGTGAATAATCATTTCAGCAGTTCCCATGGTGATGAAACAACCTTAAGATTACTCAGAGTTCTCTCACATCAAGGCCGTAACCATGTCTTAAACATGGGGGGGGGACCAAACCATTTTGGGGGTGTGAGGGGTCATGAGAGGTCACAAATATAACAGTTAATATAGTAAAGGCGCTGAATGCAGTTATTTCCTGTATAATGGCTTTAAATGCGATAAATGTCCAATTATTGTAGAGATTGTAGGTTTCCTCCTCACACTGACACACACACACACACACACTGACACACACACACACTGACTCACACAAACACACACACACAAACACTGACACAAACACACACACACTGACTCACACAAATACACACACACACTGACTCACACAAATACACACACACAAATACACACACACAAACACTGACACAAACACACACACACACTGACTCACACAAATACACACACACACACTGACTCACACAAATAGACACACACACAGTGACTCACACAAACACACACTTACACAAATACACACACACACCGACTCACACAAACACACACTCATACAAATACACACACACACTGACTCACACAAATACACACACACACAAATACACACACACTGACTCACACAAATACACACACACACTGACTCACACAAATGCACACACACAAATACACACACACACAAACACTGACACAAACACACACACACACACTGACTCACACAAATACACACACACACACACACTGACTCACACAAATAGACACACACACAGTGACTCACACAAACACACACTCATACAAATACACACAAACACAAACTCACACAAATACACACACACACACACACACACTGACTCACACAAACACACACTCATACAAGTACACACACACACACTGACTCACACAAACACACACTCACACAAATACACACACACACTGACTCACACAAACACACTCACACAAATACACTCACACAAATACACACACACACTGACTCACACAAACACACACTCATACAAATACACACACACACACACTGACTCACACAAACACACACTCACACAAATACACACACACACACTGACTCACACAAACACACACTCACACAAATACACACACACACACACTGACTCACACAAACACACACTCACACAAATACACACACACTGACTCACACAAACACACACACTGACTCACACAAACACACACTCACACAAATACACACACACACTGACTCACACAAATAGACACACACACAGTGACTCACACAAACACACACTTACACAAATACACACACACACACACCGACTCACACAAACACACACTCATACAAATACACACAAACACAAACTCACACAAATACACACACACACACACACACTGACTCACACAAACACTAACTCACATAAATACACACACACACACACACTCACACAAATATATACACACACACACACACACTGACTCACACAAACACAAACACATGCTCACACAAATACACACACACACAGACTCACACAAACACACACTCACACAAATATATACACACACACACACACTGACTCACACAAACACACACACAAATATATACACACACACACACACACACACTGACTCACACAAACACACACGCACACAAATACACACACACACAAACACTCACACAAATATATACACACACACATACACACTGACTCACACAAACACACACTCACACAAATACACACACACACTCACACAAATATATACACACACACACACTGACTCACACAAACACACACGCACACAAATACACACACACACAAACACTCACACAAATATATATACACACACACACACACTGACTCACACAAACACACACTCACACAAATACACACACACACAAACACTCACACAAATATATACACACACACACACACTGACTCACACAAACACACACTCACACAAATACACACACACACACACACTGACTCACACAAACACAAACTCACACAAATACACACACACACACACACACACACACTGACTCACACAAACACATGCTCACACAAATACACTCACACAAATACACACACACACTGACTCACACAAACACATGCTCACACAAATACACTCACACAAATACACACACACACTGACTCACACAAACACACACTCATACAAATACACACACACACTGACTCACACAAACACACACTCACACAAATACACACACACACACACTGACTCACACAAACACACACTCACACAAATACACACACACACTGACTCACACAAACACACACTCACACAAATACACACACACACACACTGACTCACACAAACACACACTCACACAAATACACACACACACTGACTCACACAAACACACACACTGACTCACACAAACACATGCTCACACAAACACACTCACACAAATACACACACACACTGACTCACACAAACACATGCTCACACAAATACACTCACACAAATACACACACACACTGACTCACACAAACACACACTCACACAAATACACACACACACACACCCTGACTCACACAAACACACACTCACACAAATACACACACACACACTGACTCACACAAACACACACTCACACAAATACACACACACACTGACTCACACAAACACACACTCACACAAATACACACACACACACTGACTCACACAAACACACACTCACACAAATACACACACACACACACTGACTCACACACACACACACTGACTCACACAAATACACACACACACACACACTGACTCACACAAACACACACTCACACAAATACACACACACACACTGACTCACACAAACACACACTCACACAAATACACACACACACACTGACTCACACAAACACTGACTCACACAAATACACACACACTGACTCACACAAACACACACTCACACAAATACACAAACACACACACACCCTGACTCACACAAACACACACTCACACAAATACACACACACACACTGACTCACACAAACACACACTCACACAAATACACACACACACACACACTGACTCACACAAATACACACACAAACTGACTCACACAAATACACACACACACACACTGACTCACACAAACACACACTCACACATACACACACACACACTGACTCACACAAACACACACTCACACAAATACACACACACACACACACACACTGACTCACACAAATACACAAACAAACACTCACACAAATACACATATTTACTTGCGCACATACACACACACACACACACACACACACATATAAACACACAGACACACACACACACACACATACAGACACACACATATAAACTCACACACACATACAGACACACACACATAAACAGACACACATATACACACACACACACACACATACAGACACACACATATAAACACACACACAAACACACACACACACAAACAGTTAATATAGTAAAGACGCTGAATGCAGTTATTTCCTGTATAATGGCTTTAAATGCGATAAATGTCCAATTATTGATCATTTTTGTCTATAAAAGATACGTTATTTAAGTGCACACATGCAAGACAAGCACTGTGTCTGCATTGCCAGAACTTTCCTGTCTCAGTCGTCTTTTCTTTCTTTTTTTGTGCCGTCTCGAAGAAAAGACGAATATAATTAGCAATCTATTCATCGCTGATGTATCTGTACAATGGCATGACTGTGTCAGCTGGTTAAAAGAAAATACAAAATGATTTACTGTCCTCAAGATGTCTGTCATTGTGTCCCTCCCCACTAGATACTGAAAACATTATATATTTTCTTCAAGAATCTTAACGCTGCTGTTTTCCACACAAACACATTATTCTTCTTCCGCTCGAGTCTATGGCCGCCCATAGAACCGCGTGCGGGAAAGTTATGAAATTATATATCAGACCGTCCTCTCACATATAGAGGACGGTCTGATGGGTTACCGCAGCAAATTTGGCATCTCTACCTCAAACCCTCTAGCGCCACCAACTGCCCAAACTTGCACGCACAAGTATGTTAATAACCTTTGAACCGTGAGTCCTAGAAACGAAACACTATTTTTCTCAAGACGATTCGATTGACGTAAGTTTTGAATTTTCTGGGAAACCTACTTTTTCGAATTCATTCTCGGCCATTTGTCCGATTTGCGATCATACAAAATGTAATTCACACAATTTTGATAAACAATACCGTTTTTCGAATGTCGCTTCAATTAATTTGATGAAGAACGTGCAAAATTGAACTTCAGGTTGTATCTCCGTAACACTTTGAGGGATTGGGTGGAAACTTGGTGCGTGTCATCACCATTAGGCCCTGAGGTTACCTGCAGCGGTTTGTTGCACTGCCCCCTACTGGTCATGAAATAAGAAAAAAAAATGTTTGCTTCTAACTTCTGAACAGTTTGTCATTAAATCATCAAAATGGTCTCGTAAGATTCAGTGGGGTATAGCGAGTCCAACCAAATGAAAAACTCCTATGTCGGCCATTTTGGACGTCCGGCATTTTTTATTTTCTGAAAAACCTACTTTTTCGAACTTGTCCTAGACCGTTTGTCCGATTTGCACGAAAATTGGCCTGCATCATCTAGAGGCACTCACGACAAAAAGATATTCACGGAATTTTTATAAACATACCGTTTTCGAATGGCGCTTCAATGAATTTGACGAAGAGCACACCAAAATGTACGTGAGGGTATATCTCTGTAACGCTTTAGCATATTTATTTAGTGGGTGCCTGCTAAGTTTCGGAACAGTGCCAACTATTG
Organism: Xyrauchen texanus; assembly: GCF_025860055.1. Lineage (NCBI taxonomy): Eukaryota > Metazoa > Chordata > Actinopteri > Cypriniformes > Catostomidae > Xyrauchen > Xyrauchen texanus. Next base: position 1,128,912 of record NC_068303.1, read on the forward strand.
GTCACGAGATATGAAAAAAAAATTTTTGTATATAACTTCTGAACAGTTTGTCATAAAATCATCAAATTGGTCTCATTAGATTCAGTGGTGTATAGCGAGACCTGTGATATGAAATACGTCGGCCATTTTGGACATCGGCCATTTTTTTATTAAGTCGTAAAATGCTGTATTTTACGAACAACTTGGCGAATCGTTACGAAACTCAGTAGGCTATGTGTCTTTGGCACCATGCTCTAAAGGGACTCAAAAAGTTTCGGGACAGCGCCACCTTGTGGTCAAAAATTATATTGTTATTTTAAAAATGCTAATAGCTATTGACTCCTTTTGGCTACTGTCATGAGGCTGGTATTGATAGATTCCGTGGTTCATTTTCGAGAACAATGACACCAATTATGACATGATCGAGCAAACTTCCTGTCCACCATTTTTAAATGTTTGTAAAGCTACTTTTTCGAACTCCTCCTAGACCGTTTGTCCGATTTGCAGGAAAATTGGCCTGCATCATCAAGAGGCACTCACAACAAAAACATATTCGCAGAATTTTGATAAACCATACCGTTATCGAATGGCGCTTCAACGAATTAGACGAAGAATGCGCAAAATGAAATGCCCAGATACTACCTGAGCAGCTTCAGAACAGCGCCACATACTGGAGAAAAATTCTAAGAACTAGCTATTTTTAGTTCATTTTAAAATAAATGTAGTTTGTTTCTGATTGAAAGTTTACTTTTTCTAACTCCTCATACACTGTTCATCGGACTCTAACCAAATACAAATACTCTCATGGTGCTGATAATTGTCTTGACCCCCGTATCGCTGCTTGCAGCTATATTATTATAACTAATCTTTTGTACTTTTATTTTTATTTGTTGTTCAGGTGTGCACTGTCAGGTCGTTTACCTGAAATGCCTTTGCTGAGAGCAGGAAAAACAGTGACCCACAGGCTTTACTGGGGTCAAGGTTACGTTTGCATTTTCATTTGAATGTTTATGCTTTGTTCAGCGGGGACAAATAAGGACACGACTCACACTGCAGATCCTCACCAATATTAACCTGAACATCAGCCAAGGTACGTGACAAAGGTCATGAACTTATGCAAAACTCATATTTAGTTATTCTGCAATGAGAAAGTAAAATTCTTACCTTCATGTTTGCCTGTGTTGTGAAGGGTCTTAAAGATACTGGACTTTTAACATTAAAAAACTTTCATACAGCAACTTTAAAAAAGGAGTTTAGCTTTTGAATTGGAAAAATAAGCCCTGATATTATCTGTCATCATCAGCCAATTCAATATGCTTATATTAACTTTATTAAACTTGTTAAAAGAAAATAACAAATGTGCCTTTCACTTATTAATATATATATATATTTAAGATTTAAAAAGATTTTAATTTCATGACAAAATTCCATCAAACTGAATCATGACATTTTTGACCAAATTAAATAAATAACACTTAATATATATATATATATATATATATATATATATATATATATATATATATATATATATATATATATTACATTTTATTTAGTTGAAAATGATACTCTTGTTATGAAATTAAATTGCATAAATCTTAAAATATTTTTTTAATGGTGTTCATTGTCTTTAATATACCTATATGTAAAATATGTATTTTGGACGTCGGCCATTTTGAATTTTCTGAAAAACCTAATTTCTCGAACTCGTCAGTCCATTTGTCAATTTGCATGAAAATTGGCCTGCATCATCTAGAGGCACTCACGACAACAAGTTATTCACAGAATTTTGATAAACCATACCGTTTTGAATGGCGCGTCAACGAATTCGACGAAGATCAGGGCAAAAACGCTTTAGCGTATTCATACCAAAGTTATTATTTGTCATAGGCACCATGACTCGAGGGTGCCTGCTAAGTTTCGGAACAGTGCTAACTAGTGGTCCCGAGATATGAGATATCAAATTGGTCTCAGTGAGGTATAGCGAGTCCAACGATATGAAAAATTCCTACGTCGGCCATTTTGGACATCGGCCATTTTTAATTAAGTCGTAAAATGCTGTATTTTACGAACAACTCGGCGAATTGTTACGAAACTCAGTATGTGTCTTTGGCACCATGCTCTGAAGGGACTGAAACGGTTTCGGGACAGCGCCACCTTGTGGTCAAAAATTATATTATATGCTAATATGCTAATAGCTATTGACTCCTTTTAGCTACAGTCATGAGGCTGGTATTGATTCCGTGGTTCATTTCGAGAACAATGATACCAATTATGACATGATCGAGCAAACTTCCTGTCCGCCATTTTTAAACGTTTGTAAAGCTACTTTTTCGAACTCCTCCTAGACCGTTTGTCCGATTTGCACGAAAATTGGCCTGCATCCTCAAGAGGCACTCACAACACAAATGTATTCACAGAATTTTGATAAACCGTACCGTTATCGAATGGCTCGTCAATGAATTAGATGAAAAATGTAAATACAATTATTTATAATATACATTTAATATGTAAAGCACCTCTTGTTACCATTGTGAAGGACATATGCTCTATATACACACATAAATGTGCTTTTTGATGATTTATGGTGAATCTCCATCCCAGAATCTAAAGAAAGAAACTTGATTGTGTGTCTTAAAAAACAAAGATGTAGTGCGTCAGCTAATGGAATAACTATTGCCATTAACTAGTGTGCCACTGCCACATTTTTACATGTTGGTGATTAATGGTTTCTGAAAAGTACACAAGCAGCAAATTTGCACAGTTCACATGATGACCTCCTTTGACCCAGAGAGAAAACATGTTTCATGTACAGGGTCAAGGTAATATTTTGAATTTTTTACCCTATCAGCACATGGAAGTGTCCTTAAGTAAAACATTGCCTCTCAGTAAAGGTTAAACTGTTTGACGTAGCGCTGACACGACACTATATGGGACGGAGTGTTCTTTACATACAACAAGAACATTGAATGGTTAATGTATATGTTGTTTACCTTTGAGCTGCACTAAAGAACAGTATGTTCTCTCGATGAGGGGATCTTTAAGCTGTCAGCTTTCTTAAAACATTTCATGAGGCAGGTTTGTTGAAAACAAAATATAATAATTGTCAAAATATGAACAACTACAGTCTTGACGAACGCATAATAGGTGTCATTTGAAAGCTTAGAAGCTCTACATTATAATGCATGTGACATTATGACCAAAACTGAACAAGAGCTTTCAAATTTGCAGACAAATCAGAAATGTCCCGTTTTGATAATTTATGAAAAATTTTGCACTTTTCATATTATTGCAATTGGTAAAAACATCAAACTGATCAAATATTCATGTGTCATATGTTGTTGGAAAGATCTCAAAGAGTAAAATACAACCAGATTTTTTGTTTAACTCACCGTCAAAAATATAGCGAGTAACAGCTAAGTATATGTCTTTGATGATGTTATGTTGGTGCTGTTTATATGCCGCATTTTAACTTATAAGTTCACGAAAAATAAATGGAACATAAACTATCACATATCATTAATTAGAGGAGGTGATTATCTTTCAAACGAGTCCACACACAAGATAATCAGATGTATAGATCATTAGATAATCCACATGAAGCACAATGTTACATATGACCACCAGGAGATGGCGCCAAATACACGACACAGACTCAATGATGACTCAAATGAATGAAATCTCATGACTAAAATCATGTCTGCATGCTATGCAAACCTTTAGTCATTGTTGTGTTTGCATGTGTAATTAGTTCTTATGTACAATTATTATCTTTTATTAGTTTGGAGATGTTTTTGGACACTATAATAATTAATTTTGTAATGTTATAACGTTTGATTGCTTTGTCGTATCAACACAAAATTTTACTCAAGTTACAGTTGACATGATCAATGTTTTTACACCCAGAGATATATAATGTCAAATAAGAAAAATAAGAAAAAAAGTAAAACATTTTGTGTAATTTTTCAGCACTTCCTTGATCATTATCTATAGCTTTTTTTTTTCTTCTTCTTTACAATGATACCAAATAATTCTTTATCAAGTTATAAGCCTATTATTATAGGTATGCCACTGAAACATGAAATCTCTAATTTCTATGTGAGATTCGTCCTTTCAAATCTTTATATGCTGCAAACATGGCGGCAACTTTGAAAGCTTAATAATAACAGCAATAAGGATTATAATGTGTAGGCTTCATTACACGTATCCAGAGGCTTCAGTAAGGGAATGTAGAGGGTACGTAAGGTCACATGGATCAGAGGAATACTGATGACTAACTAACCCATGTCCTAGGATCTTTGGGTGGGATTGTGTAAAGTTTTAGCTGTTGTTTGCTCACTATCGTGATTCCCTCGACACATAGATAAGACTCATAGGGGCCCCGCATCTTGTTGGCAAAGACAAATTTTATCCTGTTTGAACATCCGATCAGAGCTTGACCTCTGGGACGGATCCTCAAACAGGCAATAGGAATGGACTCAAAAATGTTTTTAAGCATTATCTTGAAATGTTTCTGCCTTTTAACTTGACTATTTTATTTAAATCAGAGGAGCCATAATTTGTATTTGTTTTATCACCCCCCATGTATCGCCTGTTATGTACTCTTTATGTATGTTTTGTTGCAAAAAAAATAAATATATATATATATATATATATATATATATATATATATATATATATTCCCAAACACAAGATAATCAGATGTATAGATCATTAGATAATCCACATGAAGCACAATGTTACATATGACCACCAGGAGACGGCGCCAAATACACGACACAGACTCAATGATGACTCAAATGACACAGAATGAAACTCATTACAAAAAATAAATGGAACAAAATATCACACATCATTATTTAGAGGAGGTGATTATCTGTTAAACGAGTCCACACACAAGATAATCAGATATATATACAGGGTTTCCCGCAGAACTTTGAAACTAAGGGGGCCGCCTAAGCAACACACGCCTGCCGCCTTAACTACGTCGTCAAAACAATATATATGAGCGATATTCGCCGTGTTACTCTGTCTGTTTTCTCCCTTTCCATCTTTAAATATGTGATAAGCCTTCGTGTTCGCTTCGGTCTCGTTATCAGCGCGTTCTTCCGCAGCGGCGCCGAGTGTGTGTGTGTGTGTGTGTGTGTGTGTTCATCTGAGCCTCATTGGTCTGTCACTGCTCATCAATGTCTGAATATTTGAGATGACCAATCAAATCAAAGTAGGCGGGCTTTATGTTCACAGCGCAAATTTTAGCAGAGCGACTCGACAGTAAAGGAGCGACTCGACGCGCTTCAGTTTACGGTCGGTCAAGTGCGAGATAAGATGTAAGTTGCTAAACTAAACATTTGCTATTTGACAGTTGTTTTAGGTCATAAATGTTATTTATGAAAATATGCATAAATGGTCCACTCGTAAAAAGTGCAATTACCGAAGGGCCCTTGAATAGTTTTTTTCTAAACCAAGGAGGATAGCCTGTAGCGATGCTAGGTGTCAGCTCTGCCATAAGCAGTGATTGTAATAAGCTTTGCACATTTTGACGGACTATTAGATGTAATGTTATAACCTTGACAAACTAATACATCATTAAAAAGATATGACTCAAGTTTCAGTATTTGTCTTAATTTGTGTCAGGAGATATGCAATTCCAAATACACCCCCCCCCCCACACCCACCACCACCACCTTAACTAACACATTTCCTGATAGATCATTAGATAATCCACATGAAGCACAATGTTACATATGACCACCAGGAGATGGCGCCAAATACACGACACAGACCCAATAACTACATTTCCATCCAGGGATTTTTTGTGAAAAATTTTTTAGCACTTTAAAATTAAGCTGATGTCACAAGTGTCGATATAATATTTTTCTGTTTAACTTTAGCGCATAAACTCATTAACGCAAAAATTTAGTGTAACATGACAGAGTTTACCCCAATCATTAGCCTGTGTTAATCATGATGACAACGTATACATCCTTGAAAGCTAAGTTAATGTACGTGATTATGGATTGATCTTTACGGCATACAGATCCGATCTGCACACGTGACACTTCCAGGTGTGCCAACACAAATATCTCGTATCATGCACCGGTCATCAAGAAGTACAAGGAGTACAAATGAATGGCCACTGTTTGTGATTAATTTAATCGCAGTAAACATCCGTTTATTTATTAAAGTTTCTTTTCCACGCCATTCAAAATAATAGACGGAATTTTGCCGGCATTTTTCCAAAATGTTAGTGTTCCAAAAAAGCACACTGATGCCGAGTTCACTTTCAGAAAACGAGCTTTTGAAAATGTTAAAATCTTTAAATATTTTATATCTAACCCTCTTTACCTTAGATCGCATTTGCTGAGCTTCTTCAGAATTTTATTTGCGATGACAATCAAGTTCAGTTGATTAAAGGGACATAATGCAGTTGTCATGGCGATGCTTTAGATTAGATGATTGTTCAAAATATTGAATATCAGGAATGTATCATATATGTAACACTGATATTACACGCATCAATGTTTCTTTAATAGTTGTGCACACATCGATGGATGATCCTGATATGGAGACTGAAAGTTTCTCCCAATACTTGCTGCAGGTTATCAGCTTGAACAGGGTCATGATGATTCACTTTCGGGTCGTAACCGATGGCAACCTGCGATAGGTGCAACATCAGGACCGATATTACAGTCCCATCAGTAGAGCAACTGCTTTCTTTTGATTGCACTTCCTCCTCTGATGGTAAAATGACAGTAAACTGGCTAATTTTAATGAATTGTCTAAATAATCTCCCCATTTTACCCAAACTTCGGTGGAAAAAAATCAGGGACATCTGGGAGGCAAATTAGCGATAAACACACATTTCTGAATGGAAACGGCTTCAGGGCAGATTTCTGTTGAGATAAACCAAAACTTCTGCGACAAAGTGTTTTTTTTGGCATGACATCATCACGCACGCCTTATACTCACACACTAGCGTGAAAAGGGGATGGAAACTAGGCTACTGATGACTCAAATGGCACAGAATGAAACTCATTTATTTGTACAATACTATAGTTTTATTTGTTTGGAGAATTTTTTGTACACTCTGATAAAATAATTTTAATACTATAATCTTTGATTGCTTTCTCGTATCAACAAACGTACATTATATAGAGGAAATTTTAAAGAATCTTCATGCAGCTCTTTTTTTTCTTATGATGACACTCAGTGACTACGTCTGTCAAACTGCAAAAAAGTGTTTTTGCTGTCTCGAACAGGAATGGTACATTTTTTTAGTCACTGTGTCGACTGTTAAAAGTGTGCTTTGAGACATTTGTTGCATTGTGTCTACTTTTCTTTAGCGCAAGAACGCGTTTGGACTTAACAGCCCCTAAAGTGTATCACAACTAAACATGACGTGGCAGTTCAAATATCTGGAATGGAGATTTGTTTTGAATTTATGGTGAATAAAGTGACAAATTTGAGTGAATAATGAAAAACATTTAATTTCTAGAACAACCATGGACTGTTTTCACATTTCCGGGAGAGATTTCTGCTGCTAAATAAGTTAGAAACGTGTCATTACAGCCTGTTAAAAGAGTCCATTGATGTGAAAGAAGTTCGGAAAACCGGGACTAAATTGTCACATGGCCTGTGTATTGGTTAAAACGCATTGAACAAGAGTATTTCTTATAAACGTCATTGGGTTAGCAGTCAACTGCATTATAAGTCTACACTAATGTCATACACAAGCTGTACAAATCTTGTTATCAGTTCACAATCTGAAAGCGTACGTTTAAAAAATCTTTGCATAAAGGGACTCCTGAGGTTAAACTCCCGCTTCATGACAGGCAAACAGATACTGCACCCTTACAAAAGCATTCTTGTTCTGTTTGTTTGATAAATGCGTCATTGCATCCTTTGTAACAAAGTAATGCACATTGACAGTAACTCATTTGGCAGAATTGTGCCGCTAGTCAAGTTGACCTCCTTACAAACGCACGAGTCGTGACTCAAATCATTAGTGTGAAAAGAGACTCTCCTTTCATCGTGCACGCAGAAACATGGACGCACTCGCTGTCCTCATTTGCCTTCTCATGCTAATAATAGCGCCGCTCTTCAATGTTAGCAGAGGACTAGCATTCACATTTTATATCATTCTAGCCAAAACTCACAGAAACTCGCTTGTGTCAAGGCTGAATCTGAAAAGATCGGTCGTTCTGTGAGTGTGCAAGTAAGTTAGCGCAGTTTTAATGAAAGAATTGTAGCACATTTTCATACAGTACTGACTTTGAATTAGGGAGGTATTTCTATAAAAGGGAAAAGCAGACTTTTAGAAATATGTTCTGGTCGATCTCAGTCATCTGTACTGATAAAGGTCTTAAATTAGCCTTTGCTAACTCGTGAGGGATTGACAGTTAGCTTGTCAAGAAGTTCATTTTGATCATTTTTCAACCTTCTATTGACATTTTTATATTATTATTCTGACTACAAAACATTACAGAAATCATCAATCCATTGCTAATATTACTGATGTTTGTGCTGTTGTGAAGTCACTTCCTGAAAAAAGATGTCTAACAGTGTGGAAAGTGCTATTTAGGACACAGGAACAACATTTATATTGATTTTCAATTGAAACATTTCGATCAGGAAAAGGGAAAAAAGGTTTTATTTTAGATGTTGGAGATCTGATCAAACAAAAGTAATAAAAACATTTAAAATTCACCCATATGTTATTATTCGGAGACCCTTAAAAGACAGAAAGGGTTCCTTCACAACAGCTTCATCCATCACTGATGAAAATTAAATATGGTTTAACGACAGTAATCATATTTTAAGCATGATATTTGTAGTAAAACCTAGAAACAATGCTGGAAAACCAGAACCATTGTAATTAAAACAACAATTCTACCTAAAAGAAAAGAACAAGAAAAACAAAACATGAAAACACAACCCTGGTTACTACCGTTTTATTACAGTAACACTTTGGTTTTTAAGGTTTCCACCAAAAACATGCACCTAAACATTTTAACCATAATTTCACTGTAGTGAAACTACAGTAACCATTTTTGTGGTTAAAAACCCTGGTACCACAATTTAACCATGGTGTTATTATAGTAAAAAATGCAAATATTTTGGCAGAATGATTTATATGATTTTTGGTTTTTCTGTATTACTACTTTGGTTGTACTATGAATATCATGGTTAAACTATTGGGAGGGAACGCCAAACTTTTGCCAGGGAACGCAAAACGATTGCCAGGGAACACAAAACGATTGACAGGGAACTTGCGATGGAACACAAAACTATTGCGTTCGTACACAAAACGATTGCCAGGGAACACAAAACGATTGACAGGGAACTTGCGATGGAACACAAAACTATTGCATTCGTACACAAAACGATTGCCAGGGAACACAAAACGTTTCCGAGGGAACACAAAACGATTCCGAGGGAACACAAAACGATTCCGAGGGAACACAAAACTATTGCGATGGAACACAAAATGATTGTCAGGGAATACAAAACTATTGCGAGGGAACACAAAACTATTGTGATGGAACGCAAAACTATTCCGAGGGAACACAAAACTATTGCAATGGAACACAAAACGATTGCGATGGAACACAAAACGATTGCGATGGAACACAAAACTATAGTGATGGAACATAAAATGATTCAGAGGGAACACAAAACTATTGTGATGGAACACAAAACTATTCTGAGGGAACACAAAACTATTGTGATGGAACACAAAACTATAGTGATGGAACACAAAACGATTCCGAGGGAACACAAAACGATTCCGAGGGAACACAAAACGATTCCGAGGGAACACAAAACTATTCAGAGGGAACACAAAACTATTGCGATGGAACACAAAATGACTGCGATGGAATACAAATCTATTGTGATGGAACATAAAATGATTCAGAGGGAACACAAAACTATTCCGAGGGAACACAAAACTATTGTGATGGAACACAAAACTATTCACTATAGTGATGGAACACAAAATGATTGCCAGGGAACACAAAACGATTCCGAGGGAACACAAAATGATTCCGAGGGAACACAAAACTATTCCGAGGGAACACAAAACGATTCCGAGGGAACACAAAACTATTGCGATGGAACACAAAATGACTGCGATGGAATACAAATCTATTCAGAGGGAACACAAAACTATTGCGATGGAACACAAAATGATTGCGATGGAATACAAAACTATTGTGATGGAACACAAAATGATTGCCAGGGAACACAAAATGACTGCGATGGAATACAAATCCATTCAGAGGGAACACAAAACTATTGCGATGGAACACAAAACTATTGCGATGGAACACAAAATGATTGCGATGGAACACAAAACTATTCCGAGGGAACACAAAACTATTGTGTTGGAACACAAAACTATTCCGAGGGAACACAAAACTATTCCGAGGGAACACAAAACTATTGTGATGGAACACAAAACTATAGTGATGGAACACAAAATGATTTTGAGGGAACACAAAACTATTGCGAGGGAACACAAAACTATTGTGATGGAACACAAAACTATAGTGATGGAACATAAAATGATTTTGAGGGAACACAAAACTATTCCGAGGGAACACAAAACTATTGCAATGGAACACAAAACTATAGTGATGGAACATAAAACTATTCTGAGGGAACACAAAACTATTCCGAGGGAACACAAAACTATTGTGATGGAACACAAAACTATAGTGATGGAACATAAAATGATTTTGAGGGAACACAAAACTATTCCGAGGGAACACAAAACTATTGTGATGGAACACAAAACTATTCCGAGGGAACACAAAACTATTGTGATGGAACACAAAATGATTGCCAGGAACACAAAACGATTGCGATGGAACACAAAACTATTGTGATGGAACACAAAATGATTGCCAGGGAACACAAAACGATTGCGATGGAACACAAAACTATTGTGATGGAACACAAAATGATTCAGAGGGAACACAAAACTATAGTGATGGAACATAAAATGATTCAGAGGGAACACAAAACTATTGTGATGGAACACAAAACTTTTGTGAGGGAACACAAAACTATTGTGATGGAACACAAAACTATTGTGATGGAACACAAAACTTTTGTGAGGGAACACAAAACTATTGTGATGGAACACAAAATGATTCAAAGGGAACACAAAACTATTGTGATGGAACACAAAACTATTGTGATGGAACACAAAATGATTCAGAGGGAACACAAAACTATTGTGATGGAACACAAAACTTTTGTGAGGGAACACAAAACTATTCAGAGGGAACACAAAAATATTGTGATGGAACACAAAACTTTTGTGAGGGAACACAAAACTATTGTGATGGAACACAAAATGATTCAGAGGGAACACAAAACTATTCCGAGAGAATGCAACACTTTTTATGAGAGAACACAAAATATTTCAGAAAAAAAGAAATATGTACCTGTCCTCTAAGGGCCTCTGTATTATAGTTTCATTAAAAAAAAGTGAAAATGAACTGATTTCTATCTTTAAACATCTTGATTTTTATATAATGTATAAGCCAATTTTTTAAAACACTCTAATATATCCAAGACATGAAAGTGTTCTGCACAGTAGGACTGACCCCACAATGAGTTCAAACTGTCTGGCCATTCACCAAGTTGTGATTATATCCCCGCAGGTCATAATAGTTTGTTACTTTGATTAGTAAACGATTTCAGACACTGTAAGCAAAAGACAAGCGTTTACAGATGAGTGTTATACCGCAGCGCTAACGATAACATTGTCTGAACATTGAAATCCATTGAGAGCCCCGAATACAATCGATATTTCATGACCATCTGGACTCGCTTGGTTTAATGTCAGATATTACTCAAAATTTAATTAGGTAATCTTTGTGTCTCCGGCAAAGAAATTAATCCAAAGGCATCAACTAGTTTAGTACGTTGTAGTTTTTGTGTAAATGACAAAACTCTAGCCAGTTGGGTGTTCTACACTTCCAGAATAAATAAATAAAGCCCCATCTGATCTCTATCTAATAATTCTAAAGCCATTTTTTACTCTCTTAAGCGTAAATATGACACTCTGGAGTCTAAGCAGCTTAACAAGGACAACTTTGATGTTTTGAGGTTAAATATGGTGTCCCAAATGAATCTTGTCATTAAGCATCGCTGATTGCACACAGTGGTAGATGAAGACGCAGTTCTTGGATCACATGGCACCAAGAATTTACATTTATTCATTGAGCAGACGCTTTCATCCAAAGTGATTTACACTGCATTCAAGCTATGCATTTTATCAGTGTGTGTTTCCTGGGAATCAAACCAACGACCTATGATCTGATGTTTGCTGTGAGATATAAATTCAAGTATATTTGAAAGAAACGGATAAACTCATTTCATGGTTGTTGACTGTACAATTATTTGAATGAGCTACTGCACTGTTGCATAGGTTGAAAACGGACCCACCACTAAAGACAAAAACAAACACTTCTGAATCACCATAGACGAAATGGCAGGTGATTTCTCCGAATAGGTGGTGTTGCTCATTCTGGTATCTGCTGTCCGCCATCTGGACATCATCTGCTTCAATGTGCACATTTGAAAATTGACCTTCCTGTTTTCAGGACATTATTTCAACAGAGGAATTGATTTTAACACCAAATCCAGGAATGATTGCCAAAATTGATTTGAAGTGTTTGTATATTCTGAGGAGTTGTAACTCTCCGGGAGAGAGTTAATCCAATGACACAATCTAAACTGTTGGAAGTACAAGAGTATTACCTGCCACGTGAGGTCCTGGAGCTCTTTTCATCAGGGTCATCAACTCTGTGGAAACATTTACTTTCCACAATTACATCATCAAAATCATTGTCCTGAAATTTCACTTCTGTTATTGATTGGCAGTTCAGTTCAGCAGTGAGTTTTGAGGTGTTGTGACATTTTAATTTCAGCCGTTCAGCAGGTTTGAAACAACAAGAAGGTGAGAAAACATTTGGGCCACTTTCCTTTTAAAAGGAATATTCCGGGTTCAGTACAAGTTCACAAAAGTATTCCGAGGGAACACAAAAGTATTCCGAGGGAACACAAAACTATTCGATGGAACACAAAACTATTCCAAGGGAACACAAAACTATTCCGAGGGAACCCAAAACTATTCCAAGGGAACACAAAACTATTCCAAGGGAACACAAAACTATTCCGAGGGAACACAAAACTATTCCAAGGGAACACAAAACTATTCCGAGGGAACACAAAACTATTTCGATAGAACACAAATCTATTCCGATAGAACACAAAACTATTCCGAGGGAAAACAAAACTATTCGATGGAACACAAAACTATTGCGATGGAACACAAAACTATTCCGAGGGAAAACAAAACGATTGCCAGGGAACACAAAACTATTCCGGGGGAACACAAAACTATTCGATGGAACACAAAACTATTCAGAGGGAACACAAAACTATTGCGATGGAACACAAAACGATTGCCAGGGAACACAAAACTATTCAGAGGGAACAGAAAACTATTGTGATGGAACACAAAACGATTGCCAAGGAACACAAAACTATTCCGAGGGAGCACAAAACTATTGCGATGGAACACAAAACTATTGCCAGGGAACACAAAACTGTTGCGATGGAACACAAAACTATTCCGATGGAACACAAAACGATTGCCAGGGAACACAAAACTATTCCGATGGAACACAAAACGATTGCCAGGGAACACAAAACTATTCCGATGGAACACAAAACTATTCCGATGGAACACAAAACGATTGCCAGGGAACACAAAACTATTCCGAGGGAACCCAAAACTATTCCAAGGGAACACAAAACTATTCCGAGGGAACACAAAACTATTCCGAGGGAACACAAAACTATTCCGAGGGAACACAAAACTATTTCGATAGAACACAAATCTATTCCGATAGAACACAAAACTATTCCGAGGGAACACAAAACTATTCGATGGAACACAAAACTATTGCGATGGAACACAAAACTATTCCGAGGGAAACCAAAACGATTGCCAGGGAACACAAAACTATTCCGGGGGAACACAAAACTATTCGATGGAACACAAAACTATTCAGAGGGAACAGAAAACTATTGCGATGGAACACAAAACGATTGCCAGGGAACACAAAACTATTCCGAGGGAACACAAAACTATTCCGATGGAACACAAAACGATTGCCAGGGAGCACAAAACTATTGCGATGGAACACAAAACTATTGCCAGGGAACACAAAACTGTTGCGATGGAACACAAAACTATTCCGATGGAACACAAAACGATTGCCAGGGAACACAAAACTATTGCGATGGAACACAAAACTATTCCGATGGAACACAAAACGATTGCCAGGGAACACAAAACTATTCCCTCAAAACTAAACATCTCAATTAACAGCATTTGTGGCATCATGTTGATTACCACAAAACTTAATTCTTTCAAAATCTGTGTCACAGCAAGCCTTAGCTGAACCAGATATTCCGTCATGGCACAATAGCCGTGTCTCTTAATTTTCCTCACATGCAACTTTGTGCAATCCTTCATTGTCATAGTTCATGAAAAGCTAACAAAACTTCCCTATCTGTCACTCACTCCGAGTTGTGTTGATGTAGTGACACTAGGGGTCGCCCTTGGGTGCCCCAAACACCTCTGATCTTTGAAAAAAGGCCAATGGGAATTGACTAGCATGCCACTCCCCCTGACATACGAGTATAAAAGGAGCTGGCTCGCAACCACTCATTCAGATTTTATCTTTGGAGCCGAACGGTTGTGTTTCAGCGAGCTGAATTCCTCTGCCTGTCCATTCATCTCTGGAAGCCATTGGATTAATGGCGCATTACTGCGTGTTCTCCCCCTCGTGCACCGGTGGAGTGCAGAGAATGCCCCAGGGTGCTTCAGCAGCCTAAAAGAGCATATTTTCCTTCTAAAAGAGTGGCACTGTCGGAGAGCGTATTTAAAAAAAATTCCTTTTCCTCTGTGTTTAATTCCTGGTTGCGGTCGTTATCTCTCTGCTTCCGACAGCCACAATCGTTGTCTCACATGCTTGGGCGCGGCCCACGCGGAGACAGCGTTTGTGGACGGGTCCCGATCTCTGAGCTCCTCTGCTCTCACTACCCTCGGTGGGGCTGCCAGGGGGTACTCGGCGATTCCCCAGGTAGACAAGGTGGTTGTGGTGCACCTGTGCCCACAGAGTGCCGCCACCTGGCCAAATCGTCCGAGACTCCAGTCCCATCCCGGTTGGCCTATTTGGCGACACCGTCAAGGACTTTGCGCAGCAGTTCTCAGCGGTTAAGAAGCAGATGGAGGCTTCCTAGCATATCCTGCCCCGAAACGGATCAAGATCCCGCACCCCGTTAGCCGTGTTCATGAGGTCGTGGACCCTGGATGTCTTTCCTCCTTAGCCCTGTGGCAGGCGAGTTTGCGGAGAAACTCAATGCCAGCCCAGTATGTGTGCTTATAGGCCATGTATTGGAGTAGGCGCTCCATATGCGCTGCTTGCCTGTTTGTAACCCTGTGTAATGCATCTTCCATGAGATGGTTTCCCCGTTGGTAAACCTGTGTCTTCCTTGGGCAGAGTACCCCTCCATGTTTGTAGAGCTCCATCCCCTCTGCGTAGGACCTATCATAGGGTCTTCTCCACATGCGACAAGGGAAAGCAATCTTTTGCAAGGTAATGCAAAACTATTGTGAATGCAAAATTATTGGAGGACAAGCAAACTATTGCAAGGGAATGCAAAACTATTGGGAGGGAACGCTAAACTATTGGGAGGGAGCTAAACTATTGGGAGGGAATGTTAAACTATTGAGATGAAACATTAAAACTATTGAGAGGGAATGCTAAAACTATTGAGATTGAACACTAAAACTATTGAGATGGAACACTAAAACTATTGAGAGGGAACGCTAAACTATTGAGATGGAACGCTAAAACTATTGAGATGGAACACTAAAACTATTGAGAGGGAACGCTAAACTATTGAGAGGGTACACTAAAACTATTGAGATGGAACACTAAAACTATTGAGATGGAACACTAAAACTATTGAGAGGGTACGCTAAAACTATTGAGATGGAACACTAAAACTATTGAGATGGAACACTAAAACTATTGAGAGGGAACGCTAAAACTATTGAGATGAAACACTAAAACTATTGAGAGGGAATGCTAAAACTATTGAGAGGGAACGCTAAACTATTGAGAGGGTACGCTAAAACTATTGAGAGGGAACGCTAAAACTATTGAGAGGGAACGCTAAACTATTGAGAGGGTACGCTAAACTATTGAGAGGGTACACTAAAACTATTGAGATGGAACACTAAAACTATTGAGATGGAACACTAACACTATTGAGAGGGTACACTAAAACTATTGAGAGGGAACGCTAAATCTATTGAGATGGAACACTAAAACTATTGAGAGGGTACGCTAAAACTATTGAGATGGAACACTAAAACTATTGAGATGGAACGCTAAAACTATTGAGAGGGAACGCTAAAACTATTGAGAGGGAACGCTAAAACTATTGAGATGGAACACTAAAAATATTGAGAAGGAACACTAAAACTATTGAGAGGGTACACTAAAACTATTGAGATGGAACACTAAAACTATTGAGATGGAACACTAAAACTATTGAGAGGGAACGCTAAAACTATTGAGATGGAACACTAAAACTATTGAGAGGGAATGCTAAACTATTGAGATGGAACACTAAAACTATTGAGATGGAACACTAAAACTATTGAGAGGGTACACTAAAACTATTGAGATGAAACACTAAAACTATTGAGAGGGAACGCTAAACTATTGAGATGGAACACAAACTATTGAGATGGAACACTAAAACTATTGAGAGGGAATGCTAAACTATTGAAAGGGAACGCTAAACTATTGAGAGGGAACGCTAAACTATTGAGATGGAACACTAACACTATTGAGAGGGTACGCTAAAACTATTGAGAGGGAACGCTAAACTATTGAGAGGGTACGCTAAAACTATTGAGAGGGAACGCTAAAACTATTGAGATGGAACGCTAAAACTATTGAGAGGGAACACTAAAATATTGTGAGGGAATGCTAAACTATTGAGATGGAACGCTAAAACTATTGAGAGGGAACACTAAAATATTGTGAGGGAATGCTAAACTATTGAGATGGAACACTAAAACTATTGAGAGGGAACACTAAAACTATTGAGAGGGAACGCTAAAACTATTGAGATGGAACGCTAAAACTATTGAGAGGGAACACTAAAATATTGTGAGGGAATGCTAAACTATTGAGATGGAACGCTAAAACTATTGAGAGGGAACACTAAAATATTGTGAGGGAACACTAAAATATTGTGAGGGAATGCTAAACTATTGAGATGGAACACTAAAACTATTGAGAGGGAACACTAAAATATTGTGAGGGAATGCTAAACTATTGAGATGGAACGCTAAAACTATTGAGAGGGAACGCTAAAATATTGTGAGGGAATGCTAAACTATTGAGATGGAACGCTAAAACTATTGAGAGGGAACACTAAAATATTGTGAGGGAACGCTAAACTATTGTGAGGGAACGCTAAACTATTGAGAGGGAAATAATACAAATTCTGCATGATGAAAAACGACAGTAAAAGGTGTCAAACAAAACGCAAAAACATTCTGCACTTTAACTGGTTAAAAATGACACTTGATGTTCTTTTCTTCTTTTCAGAACGCGCTGTACATGAGAGAGGGCAGTTTCCTGACAAACATCAACATTAATTGACCGAACATTTGTACTGTACAATTTTCAATGAGCGTGACTCTAGGGCACAATTGCTCTGACCTTAATAGACCCTGTTGCCACCTCAGTTCACCCAGTTTTCTTTGTTTTGTCAACAGAACTTTTTGCCAGTAATTAAACCGTTAGCATTTTCATAGAGAGAGCAGCTATTTCAGCTCATTAACGAAGAAATGCAACAAGCTCCTTTGAACGGTGCGAGGCATAATGCAAGCTTTTCAGTTCCTCGAATGCCTCCCTGGTGTTTTATATGGTGCCAGTGAAAAACTGGGCTGGAATATTGTATTCTAAAAGTACTTATGAGACCTCACTGTTCAAATCTTACATTCATACAGTTTGTCTTACATTATTAAATTCCTAGATCTCAGAGAACTCCATAGTGTAAAAAGAAAAAGATATCTTTTATTTCTTTCAAAACTATGAAACATTATAAGCATGCTTTAACAGACAAGACATTGCGGTCTGGTTTTCAAGGGAGAGAGTATGTGTGAGGCATCAAGCCTCAGGCTACGATATTTAAATGTTTTCTTTCTTTAAAAAGAAGATAATAATGACATAATAGATTTATTTTATACTGCTTTAAAAGTCTTAATTTACAGTGCAATCAAAACAACAAAGAGAAGGAAAAACAAAACAATAGATTTTACACATTCATGGGAAAATATTAGGCTGTTCTGGGTGGTTGCTAGGGCATTGCTAGGTTGTAGCTAGGATGTTCTGGTGGTAGATAGGGTGTTCTGGGTGGTTGCTAGGGCATTGCTAGGTTGTAGCTAGGATGTTCTGGTGGTAGATAGGGTGTTCTGGGTGGTTGCTAGGGCATTGCTATATGGTTGCTAGAATGTTATGGTGGTAGTTAAGGTGTGCTGGGTTGTTACTAGGGCATTGCTAGAATGTTCTGGGTTGTTGCTAGGCTGTTCTGGGTTGTAGCTAGGCTGTTCTGGGTGGTTGCTAGGGTATTTCTGGATGGTTGCTAAGATGTTTATGGATAATTACTAGGGCATTGCTAGATGGTTGCTTGGATGTTTTGTGTGGTTGCTAGTGGATTGCTAGAATGTTCTGAGTTGTTGCTAGGGTGTTCTGAATGGTTGCTAGGGTGTTGATAGGTGGTTGCAAGGATGTTCTAGGTGGTTGCTAGGGCATTGCTCGATGGTTGCTAGGATGTTCTAGGTGGTTGCTAGGGCATTGCTAGGATGTTCTAGGTGGTTGCTAGGTCATTGATAGATGGTTGCTAGGGTGTTGCTAGATGATTGCTAGGTTGTTCTGGGTGCTTGCTAGGGCATTTCTAGATGTTGCTAGGATGTTCTGTTTAGTTGCTAGGGCATTGCTAGATGGTTGCTAGGATGTTATGGGTGGTTGCTAGGGCATTGCTAGATGGTTGCTATGGGTGTTGCTAGATGTTGCTAGTTTGTTCTGGATGCTAGCTAAGGCATTTCTGGATGTTGCTAGGGTATTCTGGTTAGTAGCGAGGGAATTGCTATATGGTCACTGGGATGTTCTGAGTGGTAGCTAGGGCGTTGCTAGATGGTTGCTAGGACGTTCTGGGTGGTTGCTATGGAATTGCTAGATGGTTGCAAGGGTGTTCTAGATGTTAGCTAGGATATTGTTAGAAGGTTGCTATATGGTGTTAGTGTGTTCTGGGTGATTGCTAGGATGTTGTTATATGGTTGCAAGGGTGTCTGTGATATTCTTCTCTCCAGATTATTGTAAATGGGGTGTATTAAACTGAATGTTTAATACTAACTGTTGGAGGTTTGTTTTAAATCAATAAAAATAGTAATGCTAACCATAGCAAACATCGCTAAATACTGTAACTGTATTGGACCAACATTTCTTAAAACCATCTGCACTCTTACTGTAGGCAAACAGCTGTTTTATGAGAAGAATGCAGCAACAATTTGTCGTTGTTCAACATAAATGCGCATTTATTATTGCATATTTATGTGCTAGGCGCCTCTCAAGGATTTTAAAAGTCACTTCAACAAATGATAACCTCCCTGACCCTTTTTAGAAACATTATCCAATAGAATATACTGAAATTAAGAAACATGCTTAAAAAAACAAGCAAGGAGACATGGTGACACGAAGACATAAAAACATACACAAACACAATGAAGTCCAGAAGTGAGCGAGAGCTACAAATGTCCAGCACCACATGAAGCATTTTGTCACGTTAAACAATCCTGTGCTTTAACAAATATTTTTCCACACATGTGGAAATCATAAACTGTGTGGGCAAAGTTCACGCCACATGAGGTCTCGTCCTCGCATGTATGTTTGCGGGAACACAGTCGCACCACATGGCACAGGACGTACGGAGAACAAATGTGAAAAAGACTGAATTCTATTATTTTGATTTACTAGATCTTATACATGCTGCAGCGCCATATTTACATAACATATGTAAGCCGATATATAGATATATACTGGTCCAAACATCTCCACCGGGGCATTAATATACCGTACTGGATGTGTTCCAGATGTCCTTAAAAAGCACCACATCGTAAAAAACCTGTATTTCCAGATCTCATACTTCAGCCTCAAACCTGCAGGCTTTTACAACCCTAATTACATCTACAAGATGGTGTTGATAACAAAGTCAGCCAATGATATTCGGTTATGGACTTCAGTTTTATTATACACGAGGGACTTGAACTCTAAGAATTCCAGCGTTACTTTAAGAGCTCAATATTCCCAAAGTGATGGAGAGCAGTTCATGCGATTCCTGAAAAGAAAACCCTGCCGTTTACTTGCATTGTAAAGCACTCTTTGAAAACTTCTTCTTTAAAGCAATAGTTCACCCGAAATGAAAATTCAGTCATCATTTACTCACATTTATGTCTGCACGTTTCATCTGTAGAACACGAAATATAATATTTTAAACAGTCTCCAAGTCCTTCTTTTTCCATTTAATGAAAGCATACATGGAGCTGTAACAGGAAATCAAGATGTTACTTCTGATATTTTTTACCAAATATTTTTCCTCTATCACCTTCCATCACAATATACACATGTGAACTGTAGGGGGCGCTCTAACACATTATACCCCTCACAGATGTGAACTGTAGGGGGCGCTCTAACACATTATACCCCTCACAGATGTGAACTGTAGGGGGCGCTCTAACACATTATACCCCTCACAGATGTGAACTGTAGGGGGCTCTAACACATTATACCCCTCACAGATGTGAACTGTAGGGGCGCTCTAACACATTATACCCCTCACAGATGTGAACTGTAGGGGCTCTAACACATTTTACCCCTCACAGATGTGAACTGTAGGGGCTCTAACACATTATACCCCTCACAGATGTGAACTGTAGGGGCGCTCTAACACATTTTACCCCTCACAGATGTGAACTGTAGGGGGCTCTAACACATTATACCCCTCACAGATGTGAACTGTAGGGAGCTCTAACACATTTTACCCCTCACAGATGTGAACTGTAGGGGCTCTAACACATTATACCCCTCACAGATGTGAACTGTAGGGGGCTCTAACACATTATACCCCTCACAGATGTGAACTGTAGGGGGCTCTAACACATTATACCCCTCACAGATGTGAACTGTAGGGGCGCTCTAACACATTATACCCCTCACAGATGTGAACTGTAGGGGCGCTCTAACACATTATACCCCTCACAGATGTGAACTGTAGGGGCGCTCTAACACATTTTACCCCTCACAGATGTGAACTGTAGGGGCGCTCTAACACATTATACCCCTCACAGATGTGAACTGTAGGGGCGCTCTAACACATTATACCCCTCACAGATGTGAACTGTAGGGGGCTCTAACACATTATACCCCTCACAGATGTGAACTGTAGGGGGCGCTCTAACACATTATACCCCTCACAGATGTGAACTGTAGGGGGCGCTCTAACACATTATACCCCTCACAGATGTGAACTGTAGGGGGCCCTCTAACACATTATACCCCTCACAGATGTGAACGGTAGGGGGCGCTCTAACACATTATACCCCTAACAGATGTGAACGGTAGGGGGCGCTCTAACACATTATACCCCTAACAGATGTGAACGGTAGGGGGCGCTCTAACACATTTTACCTCTCACAGACGTGAACTGTAGGGGGCGCTCTAACACATTATACCCCTCACAGATGTGAACTGTAGGGGGCGCTCTAACACATTTTACCCCTCACAGACGTGAACTGTAGAGGGCGCTCTAACACATTATACCCCTCACAGATGTGAACTGTAGGGGGCGCTCTAACACATTTTACCCCTCACAGATGTGAACTGTAGGGGGCGCTCTAACACATTTTACCCCTCACAGATGTGCTCGTCCATAGACATTCAGGCTAATGTTCAGTTCAAGCAACACCCTCATTATTTCATTGAATATCTCGGCCTCTGAGTTGACTACAAGCTCAATCTAGGGGTCATTAGAAAGCTGAGATCCTCCCCTTTGATGACTAATGTCTTATAATTTATAGTCGATAACATATTTCGATAATTTGTTTAGCATGCTTTTCCTGTGGGACTGCATATTCTGTTCTGGACATCTAAGATATAAAATTAGATTATTCACACTAGCAAGCTCACAGACAAGAAACCAATGGCTCATTGTTTAGGGAACTACCTAAGGTAAAAGCAGATATAATGTTTTTAGCTATTTGGGGCTGACAGCAGCAGTTATCGGTGCATAAAAGAGACATTTGTATTTGATATCTTACAAATATCATATTTCACTTTGTGATTCTTTTGAAAATCTTTTAAACTGTGGTATTAGTGCAACAGAATAAACCTTACAGTCATGTTACTGAGAATGAGAGCTTTTATTTGATATATGACATGTCTAAGATCTATTTTAAAGACTTTCATATATTCATATTAATATTTCGACTAAATAACCACTAGGGGCGCTTATTTGCGACGTGGATGATTTAAGGCCTTATTTTGTTATTTTAATTAAGATAAAGGCATAACCACATATGCCTGACTTATGTATACGGGGACTTGAGCATTTTATACGTAAACATTTCTTTGTGATATAGCAGGTCCACAGAGTTAAAGAGGTTAAAACAAGAAACAAAAACTTTGCCAATGGGGTTACAAGCATCAACGTTAATTTTTTTTGTTAGATTTCACTGAAAACAAATCAAAATATCTAATGCTATATTGCTTCTCAAGTAAATTTATCTTGTTTTAACAATGTTTAGATATTTGTTTTTACTGGGAACGACACAAAATCGGTAAGAAAATTATTATATACATATAAAGTGTTCTAGGGCTACTGATAGGCTGTTGTGTGAGCAGCTTGAGAGACTCATGTTCTAGTCCCATGAGAAATGTAAGTGCAGCGTAGTTCTAGCAGGAAGATTAGCAGCTGTACAACATCGCACCTTAAGCTGGGTAACTCCTAGCCAATCACATGCAAGCCATTGCTTTTATAAGTCTGCTCACAATCACATTGCTGTTTCAGTGTGCTAACACGGCAACCTCCTCCACCCCACCACCACCTGTTGAGTCCCGTCCCACACGGGGTTAGGCTCCTCGCCCCTGCCTCCTATCTCCGGCAGGATATGATGTTCCAAGTACAACTTTTTCAGACCGCCAAACTAAATCTCACTCAAGTCTGCGAGTCTTCCTGATAGAACAAGGAAGTAATCATGTACAAATATATAATAGTGAGTGCAAGTCAGCGGTTAAATTTATGCTGTAAAATTGCATTTTTACTGCACTGAACTTTAGATTAAGGGTTGTGGTTTGGGCATATGCTTAATAAAATATGCATTCAAATTGGCTGTTTTACATCACTAACAATTAAAAATGCAACTTGCTTTTAGTGCAACCCTGTGGACATTTCACCTGGAAACTAGAGCTCATACGTGACCATACATTCAAAAGCACTTCCAGCTTCGACCACTTGGGGCAGCGATTAAAATTTGTATCCAGCAGCGCAACATTCGACCCACTGTTGCCGAATTCACAGTGAGATTAGTGTAGTGTTTTAGTGTTTAAATGAATCTCATCAACGAAATTACTGATGAAAATGGTCGTTGAGGAAGGTTTTTTTGTTTTAGCAATGATCATAATCCATGCCCATGAAAACGCCATATAAGGAAGTCACCAGACTCGCTAGTAAACGCTGTTAACATCTATGCAGAACAGTGAAGAAAACTAGCTCACTGGTCTTCGGACATGTCATCGCCTGGTCCTCAGCCACTCATCTGAGCTTTTGTGGATGGCAGCAAGCAGGGCTGGACTGTTAGTCTGGCATACCTGGACTTTTCCCGGTGGGCTGACGCACTTTGGGGCCAATCATGGGTGGACTGGCCATCAGGAGAACCGATTGGGCCGGTGGGTCGGCGGCGAAATGTGCCGAATGGGCCGCGATAAGCTAAAATGAGCCATTACGTTATGCCTAACGGACTACAAATTGGCACCGCGATATACAGAAAAGCACATCGAACGCCTACACCCCAAAATTATCTTCCCAGTCCAGCCCTGGCAGTGAGCCCTCCGACCCCTGGCAGACGGAATGGCTCCTTCCCTTTTCTCGGGGGAGGACAGCAGTTCCTTCGACTCTCGGCGGCCGGCAGCAACCCCTCCGTCTCCAGGTAGACAGCCATGGCTGCTCCCCTGGCGGATGGCAGCGGCGAAAACACAGCGACAGCGCATCCCTCCTCCCTCCTGGGTTTTGGCACCAGTGTAACAGTAAAAAGTGGGCAAGGAGGCGGAAACCGGCTGAACGGTAAACTAAAGTTTTAACTCATTAATTAACTTAAATCAACGTAAACACAAACACATAGACACATTTGTACAAATTGTCAAAAAGCATGCTAATATATCCTAATAATTTCAATTTTTCATTTTTACACTTAAGCAACACTTAAATGGTTGTTGTTCTCTTCTGGATTGCTCGTTTTGGCGGTTTTTACTTGGCGTCTCGAGACTAGAAATGCAAAACAGGCTATTAGAATCATCATGGCGCCAGTGGTTGCTCAGAAAACTGTGGAGAGATTCCACTAATAAATCCAGATCACATGCTCGAAAGTTTCACTCCTGTTAAAATATTGCATGCCGTGTCTCCACAATACTCAGCTCCAATGGATTCCTTTGTTTTCCTGCTGTGATTGGAATTGCGATGAAGGAATACCGCCGACAGAATGAACATTTCGATGCGGGTTATACAAATAAACCGCAACTGGAGGAGTCTTCAGGAGGCGCTTTGTTCCGCAGCGTCGCACACTCACACTGCCGCCATATTTAATCTGGCTCATGTCATCCAGATAAAGGTCAATCTTGGGTTGGTCTACAGGCGTCGCCATCTTTGTTTTGGACAATCGAAAGAGTGAATGACTGGGATTCTGAGTAAGGCAGTTTGGATTGGTTTATTATTCTACGATGATATCGTCACAGTACGAGCCTGATCGCTATGCGTTTATTTATAGATTTAACAGCATTAGCATTGACCATTTGCTAATGCAAATTTGATTTAGCTAATTTACAGTTTGTTACATGTTTTTGTCATTTCACTCATTATCGTCAACTAAAATAAATTAATTATTTTCCTCTAATAAAATGATACGTCGTTATATTCAGAGTTAATTTAAGTCAAATGAATGGATATGACGTGATCCATGAAATAACTTTTTCAATTATGACAAAAATAAAAAATATTTTGTATCAAATATGATACACGATGTTTCACGACTCCTGTTTCACTCTGACGAGTCAATCAACCAATGGTATGTAAACTTCACATGTTTATGGCACCATCTAGTGGCTATTTGTGGAAAAAGTGGTTTCAATGTTTATATCGATCTATTGAAAATGGAAAGTGACTCTTATGTTGGGATAAATGCTTATTTTAATGAAGTAAAAGTGACTAATTATTATATTGTTACTGATATGTTAAATTAATAAGTATTTGCTGAATATAAGCAACTCGTGCTTGGTTAAAATGTTGTATATTATTTTATTGAAAACACCAGTTGAAATCCACGTATCAAATATGATATAACAGGCTTTTGAGGTGTATCTCTCAATCATCATCACATTTCATTCATGCATCACACTGCTTTGAAAATTCGGACACATATATATATATATAAGATATATTTAAAGTGTGAACTTATATTTCGGTGTATTTCCGTATATGCAGCGTGCTCTGTCATAAAGATCTCGATATTTTACATGACAAGCTATGATGATGTCATCTTACTATAAGTTACCAAAAGGTTTTACAATTTCCCTTTTTTAAATGTCAATATAGTGTTTGGTGCATAAAATACATATGATAAAAATCATATTTTATTCATGTTGTATTTGTACTTCGAGACATTTCAATCTATATTTATAGAGCAAGAGGAAATGGTCAAAACCCCAGAGAGTCCTCTGATAATACCCCAAATTTTACCACCGTACAAAAACGTACATAACAAATGTCCTGCACAGAAATGAATTGCTGGACTTCCGGAGGATAATGACCTTTAAAGCCGAATGTATCAAATATATTTTATAGTTTGTCTAATGGTACCATAGACTAAAAAATGATGGCCGACGCCCCTTCGCTCTTTTCCATTGGTGAGAACTGAAGCCGCCAGTGTCCCGATATGGCGCTGACATCTTGGGACTTGAGTCTGCAGGAAGTAAAGCCGCGAAATCAAGGCCCCGCCCTCACTCTCGCTGAATCAATCGCAAGCACACGCCCCTGCACGTTTGACTTTTGACTTATGACGGTGTGAAATAATTAATTATAGAAATGTAGATATTAAATTTAAAGCTCCAATCTCCTCAGTCCTCCGAAGATCCCGAAAAAAGTCTGTTGGTGCTTCGGTGACTACTTCACTCAGAGAACCTGTCAATCACAGCTGTCAATCATGATGTCACAGCACCGTTTTTATACCATCAAATAACTAAAAACAAACTTATTTTGAAAACAAACACTTGAAATGACATCAACGTGATAGAAACGACAGTAAATGACAGAAACTATCTTTGGAAAAAAGATATAAGAAGTGTAATTTAATTGTTTAGTTGGTCTCACGTCCCGTTGAATAACATGGGGAGGCGGGGTTTATGACCTATACTAGGACCAGCCACCGGGGGGCGATCGAGACGTTTTGGCTTCACTTTTGAGGGCTTGTGCGGCACACTTGAATGGTACTAAAAGCAGTTTCATGTAAAAAAAATAAATAAATAGAATTTTCAGACAATTCTTCATATGTCCGTCAAACAGATACATTCAAACTCACCCTGTCAACAGGTTATTAGAGAGTTATTTTTGTGTATAAAGACTTAAAATGTGCTCAATTCCTCACCCAAAGCAATCAGAATAATAGACTATTGTATGCTGTTTTTTGTCCTTTTTGAGACTTGGAGTGAAAACTGCTACTTTGCCTATTGAAATAACAAAGGTGTTGAGTATGACATACAGCCGAATAACAGATTTACAAACCTGGCAGTCGGAAACTAGTTTTTGAAAGCGTCCTGTACATATTCATCAAACAAGCTTTCCTTGTCTTTCCTCCCTTCTACTTTAAGAAGAGTGCAAGAATGCAATGACTATTATTTTACACCGAATAGTGTAATTACGGGTCTGCGCGTTATTTATGACTATCATTATTTCAGCTCATATTTACTGCAGGAACAAGAACCAAACAGATTTGTTCTCCGTTGACATTTTTAGATCCAAAAAGTGTTTTCTTTCTTATCTGGGTAATGTCTACAGTTTTACAGAGGTGATAAATCGTCAATCATGACAGGTTCTTGTGTTGAAGCGTTCATTCTCCGCAGAGTCGCGCAATAATACAAAAAGTTGAACCCCCGAATACCTCAGTGATGCTTCTATTCCTGAGGCCATCGTAAATCACTCCACAAAACACAGGCAGAACGTCGTAAAGGTACATTATGAAAATGGGTAATGGAGATGCTTTCACATGCACAAATTTGAAACTTGCCACCCAGAGCTCGTCTCTGTACGAGTGTTTTCAGATTAAGTCTAAAAAAACAAGTTGATGGGGCTTTTAACAAGGTTTTATCGTTGTCCTAGATTTCTAACCCACTAATTAATGACAACAGCGTCAATAAATCGACAATGCAAACCAGCAGATTTTTGGAAAACAATTGTTTGTAAGGCAGCACAAACAATGCCACAAATGGTATTAATTAAAAGAACTATTTCATTCTAACGTAAATCAACCATTGAGACGAAAAGCATCTTAACGCTAATTAAATGCTTTTAATGTTTGGGTGTGTGAATGAACCGCTGATTTTATACTCTTTAATACTGTTTCCAACAGCTAATCTCTCTTTAAAGGAACAGTTCACCCAAATATAAAAATGTGGTGTCTTTATTTACTCACCCTCATGTCATTCCAAACCCGTATGCTGTTTTATTTTCAATAGATACAAAAGAAGAATTTTTAAAGAACCTTATCGCAGCCCGTTTCCATTCAACGGTACTTCACAGTGACTGCATATGTCAAGCTCAAAGAATGACCAAAGAACACCTTAAAATTTCTCCTGAAGTCGTACAATAGCCCAAATTTAAGTTGTTATTCACTGAAAATCTTTATCGATTGGTTTAAACCCCGCTATATCGCCAAAAAAGGAATGAGGGGGGTGTTCGCTGTTCTTTTCCGCATATCGCAGCGCCGTTTTGTGCTCCGTTCTGCATAACGCAGCGGCTCATTGTTGCATATCGCGGCCCGTTCTGCACATTTCGTGGCGGAACCACCGACCCGCTCGGTTCTCCCGATGGCCATTCCACCCCTGATCAGCCCAAAAGTGCGTCTGCCCACCGGGAAAATGCCCGGTATGCCAGATTACCAGTCCAGCCCTGGCTGCTTACATCCATACTATGACGATTCCTCCAGCATCCGTCCACAACCGCAACTTCTCACATCTATTCATTAATAACTCAACAAGCTCAAGTCTCGAGCCTGGCAGAATTACATTAACTTGTGAACTACTGAAAGCTAACATTTGCATTTTTTGGTTATAAAGTATGCTAACAACTGCACTCGTACGACAAGTACACTAACTTATAAAGGGCACAATAGTTTAGTGTGGGACTGTGGGAAAGACGTCATTTTTGGAAAAATGAATCAAATCATAATCAACACAATAAACATTGAAATGATTTTGTTTATTTCATTCTTTGTTTAGATTATCATAGTTTTAAACATGTAATAATTAGCATGTTTATAGTGGATTTTCATATTTTAATATTGAAAGTCTGGGTCAGAAGGCTAAAACGGTCAAATCTATACATGAAAGACCTTCGTCTACAGTTCCAATCGGTTTGTTTTAATAAAAACCAACCCCCTGAAGTTGAAGAAACACGGCACATTTTTCAGGTACGTTCTTTTCACTCATTGACGCATCCAGAAAGCCATCAATAACACTGAAACGCTCTCAAACAACACAGCAGAGCAGAAAGGCATACGCAGCATAGAGCTGTTCGAAAATGTGCACAATCCCTAGAAAGAGGCAGCGAGGTCGTAAACTGCTGGGAAGCTCTGGGAAATCAGTCAAAGGAAAAACGCAATTGAAGGTCCCGCTGTGAGGCTGGTCTGAAGCCATTCTGCGTCTGCTCTTGTGAAAGCATTTGTAGATCAAGGCGCTATAAATTTAAATGGATGACACTCGGTACAAAACAATCAATATTCTTCTGCGTCCAGGATTAGCTCCAAGAGACCGTGAGGGCATGGATGCCAAACGTGTGCCAAGAAGCCAAAAAACGATGGTGTTTGTAAACATTTCAATACACATGGGATCTTTCAGGCAGTAAAGGATTTACGATGCTGTATTTCCCTTTGCGTTCACATTCTTGATGGGGCTTCAGTACCTTTGACCTACTTGAGCATTGCATACTGTTGAATGGACAGCATTACTAAGAAAAGGGTCCATTTAGGGGGTATTTAGAAATTGAAATTATTGACTTGACAACCTAGTTGAGTGGTGGTGTTTGAGGCTATATTAGGATATGTAGTCTACTTAAGTTTAAGACATATAGATGGCAAAAGAATAAACATACTATATAAACTATTCTACAGTAAAAACGTAACTTCATCTGTATTTAGTTCATAATGTTTAAACCAAAAACACAAATTAAAACATACATGAACAGTCTCCTCTTATTAGATTCCCAAGTGGAAACACAACACATGTTGCCAAGGCTACTTCAGATTCACGAATCGATTCTCGAAATGAATCGTTCACAGTCTCTTCTTATTAGATTCCCAAGTGGAAACACAACACATGTTGCCAAGGCTATTTCAGATTCACGAATCGATTCTCGAAATGAATCGTTCACAGTCTCTTCTTATTAGATTCCCAAGTGGAAACACAACACATGTTGCCAAGGCTACTTCAGATTCGTGAATCGATTCTCTAAATGAATCGTTCACAGTCTCTTCTTATTAGATTCCCAAGTGGAAACACAACACATGTTGCCAAGGCTACTTCAGATTCGTGAATCGATTCTCGAAATGAATCGTTCACAGTCTCCTCTTATTAGATTCCCAAGTGGAAACACAACACATGTTGCCAAGGCTACTTCAGATTCGTGAATCGATTCTCGAAATGAATCGTTCACAGTCTCTTCTTATTAGATTCCCAAGTGGAAACACAACACATGTTGCCAATGCTACTTCAGATTCGTGAATCGATTCTCTAAATGAATCGTTCACAGTCTCTTCTTATTAGATTCCCAAGTGGAAACACAACACATGTTGCCAAGGTTACTTCAGATTCATGAATCAATTCTCGAAATGAATCGTTCACAGTCTCTTCTTATTAGATTCCCAAGTGGAAACACAACACATGTTGCCAAGGCTACTTCAGATTCACGAATCAATTCTCGAAATGAATCGTTCACAGTCTCCTCTTATTAGATTCCCAAGTGGAAACACAAGACATGTTGTCAAGGCTACTTCAGATTCGTGAATCGATTCTCTAAATGAATCATTCACAGTCTCTTCTTATTAGATTCCCAAGTGGAAACACAAGCACATGTTGTCAAGGTTACTTCAGATTCGTGAATCAATTCTCGAAATGAATCGTTCACAGTCTCCTCTTATTAGATTCCCAAGTGGAAACACAACTCATGTTGTCAAGGCTATTTCAGATTCACGAATCGATTCTCGAAATGAATCGTTCACAGTCTCCTCTTATTAGATTCCCAAGTGGAAACACAACTCATGTTGTCAAGGCTATTTCAGATTCACGAATCGATTCTCGAAATGAATCGTTCACAGTCTCTTCTTATTAGATTCCCAAGAGGAAACACAACTCATGTTGTCAAGGCTACTTCAGATTCACAAATCAATTCTCGAAATGAATCATTCACAGTCTCCTCTTATTAGATTCCCAAGTGGAAACACAACACATGTTGCCAAGGCTACTTCAGATTCACGAATCAATTCTCGAAATGAATCGTTCACAGTCTCCTCTTATTAGATTCCCAAGTGGAAACACAACACATGTTGTCAAGGCTATTTCAGATTCACGAATCGATTCTCGAAATGAATCGTTCACAGTCTCTTCTTATTAGATTCCCAAGAGGAAACACAACTCATGTTGTCAAGGCTACTTCAGATTCACGAATCAATTCTCGAAATGAATCGTTCACAGTCTCTTCTTATTAGATTCCCAAGAGGAAACACAACTCATGTTGTCAAGGCTACTTCAGATTCACGAATCGATTCTCGAAATGAATCGTTCACAGTCTCTTCTTATTAGATTCCCAAGTGGAAACACAACACATGTTGCCAAGGCTACTTCAGATTCGTGAATCGATTCTCTAAATGAATCGTTCACAGTCTCTTCTTATTAGATTCCCAAGTGGAAACACAACACATGTTGCCAAGGCTACTTCAGATTCGTGAATCGATTCTCTAAATGAATCGTTCACAGTCTCTTCTTATTAGATTCCCAAGTGGAAACACAACACATGTTGCCAAGGCTACTTCAGATTCGTGAATCGATTCTCTAAATGAATCGTTCACAGTCTCTTCTTATTAGATTCCCAAGTGGAAACACAACACATGTTGCCAAGGCTACTTCAGATTCACGAATCAATTCTCGAAATGAATCGTTCACAGTCTCCTCTTATTAGATTCCCAAGTGGAAACACAACACATGTTGCCAAGGCTACTTCAGATTCACGAATCAATTCTCGAAATGAATCGTTCACAGTCTCCTCTTATTAGATTCCCAAGTGGAAACACAACACATGTTGCCAAGGCTACTTCAGATTCACGAATCAATTCTCTAAATGAATCGTTCACAGTCTCTTCTTATTAGATTCCCAAGTGGAAACACAACACATGTTGCCAAGGCTACTTCAGATTCACGAATCAATTCTCGAAATGAATCGTTCACAGTCTCCTCTTATTAGATTCCCAAGTGGAAACACAAGACATGTTGTCAAGGCTACTTCAGATTTGTGAATCGATTCTCGAAATGAATCATTCACAGTCTCTTCTTATTAGATTCCCAAGTGGAAACACAAGACATGTTGTCAAGGTTACTTCAGATTCACGAATCAATTCTCGAAATGAATCGTTCACAGTCTCCTCTTATTAGATTCCCAAGTGGAAACACAACACATGTTGCCAAGGCTACTTCAGATTCACGAATCAATTCTCGAAATGAATCGTTCACAGTCTCCTCTTATTAGATTCCCAAGTGGAAACACAAGACATGTTGTCAAGGCTACTTCAGATTCGTGAATCGATTCTCTAAATGAATCATTCACAGTCTCTTCTTATTAGATTCCCAAGTGGAAACACAACACATGTTGCCAAGGCTACTTCAGATTCACGAATCAATTCTCGAAATGAATCGTTCACAGTCTCCTCTTATTAGATTCCCAAGTGGAAACACAAGACATGTTGTCAAGGCTACTTCAGATTCGTGAATCGATTCTCTAAATGAATCATTCACAGTCTCTTCTTATTAGATTCCCAAGTGGAAACACAACACATGTTGCCAAGGCTACTTCAGATTCACGAATCAATTCTCGAAATGAATCGTTCACAGTCTCCTCTTATTAGATTCCCAAGTGGAAACACAAGACATGTTGTCAAGGCTACTTCAGATTCACGAATCGATTCTCTAAATGAATCGTTCACAGTCTCTTCTTATTAGATTCCCAAGTGGAAACACAACACATGTTGCCAAGGCTACTTCAGATTCACGAATCAATTCTCGAAATGAATCGTTCACAGTCTCCTCTTATTAGATTCCCAAGTGGAAACACAACACATGTTGCCAAGGCTATTTCAAATTCACGAATCGATTCTCGAAATGAATCGTTCACAGTCTCTTCTTATTAGATTCCCAAGAGGAAACACAACACATGTTGCCAAGGCTACTTCAGATTCACGAATCAATTCTCGAAATGAATCGTTCACAGTCTCTTCTTATTAGATTCCCAAGAGGAAACACAACACATGTTGTCAAGGCTATTTCAGATTCACGAATCGATTCTCGAAATGAATCATTCACAGTCTCCTCTTATTAGATTCCCAAGTGGAAACACAACACATGTTGCCAAGGCTACTTCAGATTCACGAATCAATTCTCGAAATGAATCGTTCACAGTCTCCTCTTATTAGATTCCCAAGTGGAAACACAACACATGTTGTCAAGGCTATTTCAGATTCACGAATCGATTCTCGAAATGAATCGTTCACAGTCTCCTCTTATTAGATTCCCAAGAGGAAACACAACTCATGTTGTCAAGGCTACTTCAGATTCACGAATCAATTCTCGAAATGAATCGTTCACAGTCTCTTCTTATTAGATTCCCAAGAGGAAACACAACTCATGTTGTCAAGGCTACTTCAGATTCACGAATCGATTCTCGAAATGAATCGTTCACAGTCTCTTCTTATTAGATTCCCAAGTGGAAACACAACACATGTTGCCAAGGCTACTTCAGATTTGTGAATCGATTCTCTAAATGAATCGTTCACAGTCTCTTCTTATTAGATTCCCAAGTGGAAACACAACACATGTTGCCAAGGCTACTTCAGATTCGTGAATCGATTCTCTAAATGAATCGTTCACAGTCTCCTCTTATTAGATTCCCAAGTGGAAACACAACACATGTTGCCAATGCTACTTCAGATTCGTGAATCGATTCTCTAAATGAATCGTTCACAGTCTCTTCTTATTAGATTCCCAAGTGGAAACACAACACATGTTGCCAAGGTTACTTCAGATTCATGAATCAATTCTCGAAATGAATCGTTCACAGTCTCTTCTTATTAGATTCCCAAGTGGAAACACAACACATGTTGCCAAGGCTACTTCAGATTCGTGAATCGATTCTCGAAATGAATCGTTCACAGTCTCCTCTTATTAGATTCCCAAGTGGAAACACAAGACATGTTGTCAAGGCTACTTCAGATTCGTGAATCGATTCTCTAAATGAATCATTCACAGTCTCTTCTTATTAGATTCCCAAGTGGAAACACAAGACATGTTGTCAAGGTTACTTCAGATTCACGAATCAATTCTCGAAATGAATCGTTCACAGTCTCCTCTTATTAGATTCCCAAGTGGAAACACAACACATGTTGCCAAGGCTATTTCAGATTCACGAATCAATTCTCGAAATGAATCGTTCACAGTCTCCTCTTATTAGATTCCCAAGTGGAAACACAAGACATGTTGTCAAGGCTACTTCAGATTCGTGAATCGATTCTCTAAATGAATCATTCACAGTCTCTTCTTATTAGATTCCCAAGTGGAAACACAACACATGTTGCCAAGGCTACTTCAGATTCACGAATCAATTCTCGAAATGAATCGTTCACAGTCTCCTCTTATTAGATTCCCAAGTGGAAACACAAGACATGTTGTCAAGGCTACTTCAGATTCGTGAATCGATTCTCTAAATGAATCATTCACAGTCTCTTCTTATTAGATTCCCAAGTGGAAACACAAGACATGTTGTCAAGGCTACTTCAGATTCACGAATCGATTCTCTAAATGAATCGTTCACAGTCTCTTCTTATTAGATTCCCAAGTGGAAACACAACACATGTTGCCAAGGCTACTTCAGATTCACGAATCAATTCTCGAAATGAATCGTTCACAGTCTCCTCTTATTAGATTCCCAAGTGGAAACACAACACATGTTGTCAAGGCTATTTCAGATTCACGAATCGATTCTCGAAATGAATCGTTCACAGTCTCTTCTTATTAGATTCCCAAGAGGAAACACAACTCATGTTGTCAAGGCTACTTCAGATTCACGAATCAATTCTCGAAATGAATCGTTCACAGTCTCTTCTTATTAGATTCCCAAGAGGAAACACAACTCATGTTGTCAAGGCTACTTCAGATTCACGAATCGATTCTCGAAATGAATCGTTCACAGTCTCTTCTTATTAGATTCCCAAGTCGAAACACAACACATGTTGTCAAGGCTACTTCAGTTCACGAATTCATTCTCGAAACTATTCGTTCAGCATGCTCCTGGAACCAATTTGATTGATTTAAAAGAATAAAATTTAGCAAAATATTCGATTCAAACGACTCACTAGGCTAGCAAGGCAGCTGTTATTTTTTTCACTTTGTTCAGGTCAATTGTGCAAGATTCTGAAAAAATGCATCGGAATAAAGTTTTTTTGACTTTTATTTTTATTTTCTCTTCAGAATGTAGCAACGTCAAGTCAAGTCATGTGATCACACTGTGAATTCGACATCAGTAGGTTTAAAGTTCAGCTGCAGAAATCGGCTTGTATTCACCAAAATTCGAATAACTGCCCCAGTGGCCGAAGTTGGAAGTGTTGTTGATAAAATGTCCACAGAGTGTAAATGATGCATATAGGAATGCATATTTTACCAACCATATGCCGCAACCATAGACCTAAATGTCAGTGGAGCAACGAATCACGCATATCATTAATAAGGTGAACGCAATTACTTCCTGATTTCCATGGTACCAGAACCCATGTCATGGAGATTCATCAGTAGTGCTACAGGAAGGTGTGATGCAGAAATGTCTGATGGCATTTGTCAGTAATCGGCTGAATGATTTCAGGGTTCATTAACTTTCAGAAGCAACATGTCAGTTTACCGTGTTCATGTTGGAAATAAATGATCTGGATCAGGTGCTTTAACCTCAAGTATGAGTAATAGTGATTCCAGCTTTAGGAAACACTCTAATTTGCTGTATATAATCTAAATGGAAATCTCGTTTGTAATAATCCCAGGAAGATCCCATAGGATTTCTTGTGCTCTTGGTTCAAGTAATTTTTTCAATTAAGCTGGTAAAAAAAAATTATAATAATCTTAGAGTAAAAAATTATATAATAAACACATAATGAGTTTGGTTGTCTTGTTAATCAGTAAAAATATCTAAATATCTTTTAAACAAGATAAATTCACTAGAAAAGAATAGTTTTGTAAGATAATAAGACTTATTTTCAGACAATATATTTTGAATAAAAAAAATTATAATAAATAAATGTAATTAAATAAATAATATAAAATAGTACTAAAATAATAAATAAATTAAATAATATAAATTAGTAAAAAAAAATTTTTTAAATAATATAAAATAGTACAAAAATAATAAATACATTAAATAATGTAAAATAGTAAAAAAAAATATAAATAAATTAAATAATATAAAATAGTAAAAAAAAAAAATAATTAATAGAAAATAGTACTAAAATAATTAATTAAATAATATAAAACAGTACAAAAATTATAAATAAATTAAATATAAATCAGGCTAATTAGCCCTCGAGAGGGATAAAGGCCGACCGAAGACGGCAGTGCGAGAGAGAGAGAGTGTTACGGGCAGCTGTCCGACACCTGTGTGTGTGTTTGAGCTTGGTCCTCGGCCACTCCTCCACCCTCAGCCGTGCCTTCCTGAGCGGATTGGAGGCAGTCCTCCGGCCCCTGGTGGACGACAGCCGTGCCTCCCCGAGCGGATTGGAGGCAGTCCTCCGGCCCCTGGTGGACGGAACGCCCTGCGCTTTTTGGTGGGCGGTAGGGGTCTCCCCCGCCCCTGGCAGCGGTAAGTGCTCCAGGTGGTTGGTTCGGAGCCCCTCCTCCCCTCACGGTTGGCGGCCGTTCCTCCGCTTTCAGGCGGCTGTGCTCCTCCATCCTCCAGCGGATGGCCACGGCTGCTCCTTTCGGGTGGATGGTAGTGCCGAGAACTCCACTACGGCACATCCCTATTCCTTCACGGGTTTCGGCACCAGTGTAAAGGGATTAATGGGAAGGAGGAGGCGAGAACCGGCTTGATAATATACATAATAGTTTAATTATAAGCTGAACCAAAAGACACACACACACACAGGTGTCGGACAGCTGCCCGTAAATCTCTCTCTGTCGCACTGCCGTCTCCAGTCGGCCTTTATCCCTCTTGGGGGCCAATTAGCCTGATTAGGGTACGGGTGTGTGGACTCAAGACCCCAGCCCCGTCCTCCGCCCTGCCACAAACATTCACAGAGTTGTCCCTAAACCCCTCGTGTTGTCTTGGGGTCATTGTCCTGTTGGAAGGTGAACCTTTGGGCCAGTCTGAGGTCCTGAGTGCTCTGGACCAGGTGTTCATTAAGGTCATCTCTGTATTTTGCTGCATTCAGCTTTCCTTTATCCCTGACCAGTCCCCGAATCCCTGCCACTGAAAAACACCCCCACAGCATGATGCATCCACCACCATGCTTCACCGTTGGGATGGTATTGCACAGGTGATGAGCGGTGCTTGGTTACCTCCAGAAATTTGTATGTGTCTTGCACTGAGGAGAGGCGACCGTCGGGCCACTCCGCCATAATGCCCAGATCTGTGGAGTGTTGCAGTGATGGTCGTCCTTCTGCAAGTTTCTCCAATATCCACACATGATCTCTGGAGCTCCACCAGAGTGACCATCGGGTTCTCGGTCACCTCTCTTACCAAGGCCCTTCTCCCCCGATTGCTCAGAGAAATGGGATGCACCTGAGCTAAATTTTAAGTGTCATTCAAACAAGCCCAAACACGACATCATATGATGAACAGATCTTGAGATATTCCTTAAAGAGTATGTGTGAGTGTGTTTGTGTGAGTTTGTGTGAGTGTGAGTGTGTTTGTGTGAGTGTGTATATGAGTATGCATGTGTGTGAGTTTGTGTGTGCGTGTGTGAGTGTGTGTGTGTGTGTTTTTGTGAGTGTGTGTGCATGTGTAAGTGTATGCGTGTGTGTGTGTTTGTGTGTGCGTGTGTGAGTGTGTGTGTGTGTTTTTGTGAGTGTGTGTGTATGTGAGAGGGTATGAGTGTGTGTGTTTGTATGAGTGTGTTTGTGTGTGTTTGTGTGTATGAGTGTGAGTGTGTGTGTGTACGCGCGTATGTATGTGTGTGTGTATGTATGCGTGTGTGTGTGTGCGTGTGTGAGTGTGTGTGTGTTTGTGTGAGTGTGTGTGCGTGTGTAAGTGTATGCGTGTGTGTGTGTTTGTGTGTGCGTGTGTGAGTGTGTGTGTGTTTTTGTGAGTGTGTGTGTGTGTGTGAGAGGGTATGAGTGTGTGTGTTTGTATGAGTGTGTTTGTGTGTGTGTGTTTGTGTGTATGAGTGTGAGTGTGTGTGTGTACGCGCGTATGTATGTGTGTGTGTATGTATGTG
>NC_068303.1:1172276-1217276 GCF_025860055.1 Xyrauchen texanus
TGTTGAACTGGATTCATCTGGCGATCCTGTTTTCATAATAAAAGTCCCGTTTTGATATCGCATGTTTTCATAATAAAAGTCCCGTTTTGATATTGCATGTTTTCATAATAAAAGTCCCGTTTTGATATCGCATGTTTTCATAATAAAAGTCCCGTTTTTATATCGCATGTTTTCATAATAAAAGTCCCGTTTTGATATTGCATGTTTTCATTTGTACTCCTGCACTAATAACTCAATTACTGTTTCTGGAGGATTACTATCATGAAACAGAGATCGGATATCAATGTTGAACCCTTTGACCTTTGAGATGATGTATCATCTGTTAACATTAATTACATTTATAGATGGTAAATTATATATTAAATGTAAACAGAGTGTCGTCAGTACCGCATGCGGGGAATTGAGTATCAACAGGTTAAAGAAAGAAAGAAGAAGAAGAAACTATGTCAATTTTGTACAAAAATTTACTTGTTTTGCCTTTGAATTAAGTTTATTTACATTCTCCATATAGAATGTTGATTTAACGTGTTAACGTAGGCCGCATCTGCACTTTTTCTCTCAAGTGGCTATATTATAAAACACCGTCTTCGCGTTGTAGCGTGGACGGGGAAGACGGAGATATCTGAAAATGAGTTTGTATTTGTTATCATGTGGCGCAGTCATGTGACCCATTCAAACCAAAACAAACAATATGGCGGCCCACAGGGGTCATATGCGATGCACAGCTCTATTAAGAAGAGAAAGTTTGTTTTTTGTGAGTTAAAGATGGATGAAGTGAACATAAAGGTGAGAGAGCCTTAACCCATTAACCTCTGGAACAAAATATGTTTTTGATTGGAAAACAAAATATCTAAAACTCCTTTAAAACTATGCACATTTACTTTAGGAGCTATACTGTAGAAGAAAACATTGTTATTGGATAATTTTGAATACAATATTTAATCACAGCTCAGTATTAACGCAAGTGGATTTTTGCCCGACCGGACAAGCAGACTGATTAAAATGTCAATAACAGGGGGGTCTGTGTAGCTCAGTGGTAAAGATGCTGACTATCACACCTGGAGTCATGAGTTTGAATCCAGGGTGTGCTGAGTGACTCCAGTCAGGTCTCCTTAGCAACCAAATTGGCCCGGTTGCTAGGGAGGGTAGAGTCACATGGGGTAACCTCCTCGTGGTCGCTATAATGTGGTTCTCGCTCTCGGTGGGGCGTGAGGCGAGTTGTGCGTGGATGCCGCGGAGAATAGCGTGAAGCCTCCACACGCGCAACGTCTCCATGGTAACAAGCTCAACAAGTCACGTGATAAGATGCGCGGATTGACGGTCTCAGACACAGAGGCAACTGAGATTCGTCCTCCGCCACCTGGATTGAGGCGAGTCACTACGCCAAAAACGTATGTAAATTCCATTATAAGGAATGCTCCTACCATTGAACCAATTCAAGCTTGATGTACCACCATGATGCATTAGGGGGCGGTCAACGCTCCAGCTGTTCAGACAACACACCTCGTTAAACCAGACAGTACAGCCTTCCACAATGCGCTTTTGCGCTCAAAGATAGCTCAAACATGTACAACAGGTTGCAGGGATCTCAAAATGTGTTTCTAAACGTTTCAAACTACATTTAACTTGACACAACATTATAAAAATACAGACGCTAAGAAATAATTAGATGCAACACAATCAGAATGAGATGCTCCAAAAGTTAGACAAACTGTCTATAAATGGAGATGATTTAGTACTATAGGTACTCTCACTAGAAGTGACCGTTAGATATTCATCTGTCCACAGTTAGACAAACTGTCTATAACTGGAGGTGATTTAGTACTATAGGTACTCTCACTAGAAGTGACCGTTAGATATTCATCTGTCCACAGTGAGACAAACTGTCTATAAATGGAGATGATTTAGTACTATAGGTACTCTCACTAGAAGTGGCCGTTAGATATTCATCTGTGCACAGTTAGACAAACTGTCTATAAATGGAGATGATTTAGTACTATAGGTACTCTCACTAGAAGTGGCCGTTAGATATTCATCTGTCCACAGTTAGACAAACTGTCTATAAATGGAGATGATTTAGTACTATAGGTACTCTCACTAGAAGTGGCCGTTAGATATTCATCTGTGCACAGTTACACAAACTGTCTATAAATGGAGATGATTTAGTACTATAGGTACTCTCACTAGAAGTGGCCGTTAGATATTCATCTGTCCACAGTTAGACAAACTGTCTATAAATGGAGATGATTTAGTACTATAGGTACTCTCACTAGAAGTGGCCGTTAGATATTCATCTGTCCACAGTTAGACAAACTGTCTATAAATGGAGATGATTTAGTACTATAGGTACTCTTACAAGAAGTGGCTGTTAGATATTCATCTGTCCACAGTTAGACACACTGTACATAAATGGAGATGATTTAGTACTATAGGTACTCTCACTAGAAGTGGCCGTTAGATATTCATCTGTCCACAGTTAGACAAACTGTCTATAAATGGAGATGATTTAGTACTATAGGTACTCTTACTAGAAGTGGCCGTTAGATATTCATCTGTCCACAGTTAGACAAACTGTCTATAAATGGAGATGGTTTAGTACTATAGGTAGTCTTACTAGAAGTGGCTGTTAGATATTCATCTGTCCACAGTTGGACAAACTGTCTATAAATGGAGATGATTTAGTACTATAGGTACTCTCATTAGAAGTGGCCGTTAGATATTCATCTGTCCACAGTTAGACAAACTGTCTATAAATGGAGATGATTTAGTACTATAGGTACTCTCTCTAGAAGTGGCCGTTAGATATTCATCTGTCCACAGTTAGACAAACTGTCTATAAATGGAGGTGGTTTAGGACTATAGGTACTCTCTCTAGAAGTGGCCGTTAGATATTCATCTGTGCACAGTTAGACAAACTGTCTATAAATGGAGATGATTTAGTACTATAGGTACTCTCTCTAGAAGTGGCCGTTAGATATTCATCTGTCCACAGTTAGACAAACTGTCTATAAATGGAGGTGGTTTAGTACTATAGGTACTCTCTCTAGAAGTGGCCGTTAGATATTCATCTGTCCACAGTTAGACACACTTTACATACCGTAATTTCCGGACTATAAGCCGCAACTTTTTTCCCACGCTTTGAACCTCGCGGCTTATACAATGACGCGGCTAATATATGGATTTTTCCCGCTTTCAAATTTTATAAAAAAAAAAAAAAAAAACATTCTGTGACGTGCTCAGTTTTTTGGGTGGCGTGAAGCTTTCATTAGACCAATGAAATTGCCGAACGGGTTAAGGTCAAAACAACTTTTTTTGTGTACTGTTTAGATTAAATCGAGCGTGCTCAAACTTCCCATCATTCTGATTACGGTAGTAATTTTGTCACCCTCACCATGGCAAAGACATGGAGAAATGCATATGATGCAGCTTTCAAGTTGAAGGCGATTGATCTGGCTGCTGCACGGGAGCTTGGTCTTAATGAGTTGATGATAAGACGTTGGAAACAGCAGCGTGAGGAATTGACTCAGTGAAAAAAGACAACTAAATCTGAGGCTATTTAACTCCGACACCGAAGGAGATGACTTCAGTGGTTTCAGTGCACAGGACGAGGAAGATAGTGACCAATGACTTTATTGGTAGGCTACTGTTTACTGCAAATGTTTTATTATACAAGCCGTGTGTGGCAGCGGGAGCGTGGTCAAGCGCCCGTCCGGGAGAGAAAAGCTGTAAGGGCGCTTACACCTGCGCTAAATTATGTCTAACACCGGTGTCTAATTTCAAGTGCCCTGCTTCACGTGTCCTTCTTGGGAAAACTGTCACACGGGCACCAGTGTGACAGTTTTCAGCAGGGCACTTGACGTTCCAGGTAAGGCTTTTAATGGCCACAGCAATGTTTACAATCAATTTTATAAAGTTTCTCAATTCTTCTATGCGCCAACACTAGACTGACGTGTGTCACTCTCTCAGCTCTGTGGCTGCTGCATTTTATGCCGCTCTCCCCATGCTTACTGAAATTAGACACCGGTGTTAGACATAATTTAGCGCAGGTGTAAGCACCCTTACCGCTTTTCTCTCCCGGACGGGCGCTTGACCACGCCCCCGCTGCCACACCATGTTTCGTTAAAGCCTATTTATTTTTGTTACAAGCCGTGTTTCGTTAAAGCCTGAGTAAAGTTCATTTGTTTCAATGTACCGGTAGGCACCTGCGGCTAATAGACAGGTGCGGCTAATTTATGTTAAAAATAATATTTTATTTAAAAATCAGTGGGTGCTGCTTATATTTAGGTGCGCTCAATAGTCTGGAAATTACGGTAAATGGAGATGATTTAGTACTATAGGTACTCTCACTAGAAGTGGCCATTAGATATTCATCTGTCCACAGTTAGACAAACTGTCTATAAATGGAGATGATTTAGTACTATAGTACTCTCTCTAGAAGTGGCCGATAGATATTCATCTGTGCACAGTTGGACAAACTGTCTATAAATGGAGATGATTTAGTACTATAGGTACTCTCTCTAGAAGTGGCCATTAGATATTCATCTGTGCACAGTTAGACAAACTGTCTATAAATGGAGAGGATTTAGTACTATAGGTACTCTCACTAGAAGTGGCCATTAGATATTCATCTGTGCACAGTTGGACAAACTGTCTATAAATGGAGATGATTTAGTACTATAGGTACTCTCTCTAGAAGTGGCCGATAGATATTCATCTGTGCACAGTTGGACAAACTGTCTATAAATGGAGATGATTTAGTACTATAGGTACTCTCACTAGAAGTGGCCATTAGATATTCATCTGTGCACAGTTAGACAAACTGTCTATAAATGGAGAGGATTTAGTACTATAGGTACTCTCACTAGAAGTGGCCATTAGATATTCATCTGTCCACAGTTAGACAAACTGTCTATAAATGGAGATGATTTAGTACTATAGGTACTCTCTCTAGAAGTGGCCGATAGATATTCATC
Source organism: Xyrauchen texanus (assembly GCF_025860055.1). Taxonomy (NCBI): domain Eukaryota; kingdom Metazoa; phylum Chordata; class Actinopteri; order Cypriniformes; family Catostomidae; genus Xyrauchen; species Xyrauchen texanus. Next base: position 1,177,250 of record NC_068303.1, read on the forward strand.
TGTGCACAGTTGGACAAACTGTCTATAAATGGAGATGATTTAGTACTATAGGTACTCTCTCTAGAAGTGGCCTTTAGATATTCATCTGTGCACAGTTAGACAAACTGTCTATAAATGGAGGTGATTTAGTACTATAGGTACTCTCTCTAGAAGTGGCTGTTAGATATTCATCTGTGCACAGTTACACAAACTGTCTATAAATGGAGATGATTTAGTACTATAGGTACTCTCTCTAGAAGTGGCCGTTAGATATTCATCTGTCCACAGTTAGACAAACTGTCTATAAATGGAGGTGGTTTAGGACTATAGGTACTCTCTCTAGAAGTGGCCATTAGATATTCATCTGTGCACAGTTAGACAAACTGTCTATAAATGGAGATGATTTAGTACTATAGGTACTCTCTCTAGAAGTGGCCGTTAGATATTCATCTGTCCACAGTTAGACAAACTGTCTATAAATGGAGGTGGTTTAGTACTATAGGTACTCTCTCTAGAAGTGGCCGTTAGATATTCATCTGTCCACAGTTAGACACACTTTACATACCGTAATTTCCGGACTATAAGCCGCAACTTTTTCCCCACGCTTTGAACCTCGCGGCTTATACAATGACGTGGCTAATATATGGATTTTTCCCGCTTTCAAATTTTATAAAAAAAAAAAAAAAAACATTCTGTGACGTGCTCAGTTTTTTGGGCGTGAAGCTTTCATTAGACCAATGAAATTGCCGAACGGGTTAAGGTCAAAACAACTTTTTTGTGTACTGTTTAGATTAAATCGAGCGTGCTCAAACTTCCCATCATTCTGATTACGGTAGTAATTTTGTCACCCTCACCATGGCAAAGACATGGAGAAATGCATATGATGCAGCTTTCAAGTTGAAGGCGATTGATCTGGCTGCTGCACGGGAGCTTGGTCTTAATGAGTTGATGATAAGACGTTGGAAACAGCAGCGTGAGGAATTGACTCAGTGCAAAAAGACAACTAAATCTGAGGCTATTTAACTCCGACACCGAAGGAGATGACTTCAGTGGTTTCAGTGCACAGGAGCGAGGAAGATAGTGACCAATGACTTTATTGGTAGGCTACTGTTTACTGCAAATGTTTTATTACAAGCCGTGTGTGGCAGCGGAGCGTGGTCAAGCGCCCGTCCGGGAGAGAAAAGCTGTAAGGCGCTTACACCTGCGCTAAATTATGTCTAACACCGGTGTCTAATTTCAAGTGCCCTGCTTCACGTGTCCTTCTTGGGAAAACTGTCACACGGGCACCAGTGTGACAGTTTTCAGCAGGGCACTTGACGTTCCAGGTAAGGCTTTTAATGGCCACAGCAATGTTTACAATCAATTTTATAAAGTTTCTCAATTCTTCTATGCGCCAACACTAGACTGACGTGTGTCACTCTCTCAGCTCTGTGGCTGCTGCATTTTATGCCGCTCTCCCCATGCTTACTGAAATTAGACACCGGTGTTAGATATAATTTAGCCCAGGTGTAAGCACCCTTACCGCTTTTCTCTCCCGGACGGGCGCTTGACCACGCCCCCGCTGCCACACCAGGTTTCGTTAAAGCCTATTTATTTTTGTTACAAGCCGTGTTTCGTTAAAGCCTGAGTAAAGTTCATTTGTTTCAATGTACCGGTAGGCACCTGCGGCTAATAGACAGGTGCGGCTAATTTATGTTAAAAATAATATTTTATTTAAAAATCAGTGGGTGCTGCTTATATTTAGGTGCGCTCAATAGTCTGGAAATTACGGTAAATGGAGATGATTTAGTACTATAGGTACTCTCACTAGAAGTGGGCGTTAGATATTCATCTGTGCACAGTTAGAGAAACTGTCTATAAATGGAGATGATTTAGTACTATAGGTACTCTCTCTAGAAGTGGCCATTAGATATTCATCTGTGCACAGTTAGACAAACTGTCTATAAATGGAGAGGATTTAGTACTATAGGTACTCTCACTAGAAGTGGCCGATAGATATTCATCTGTGCACAGTTGGACAAACTGTCTATAAATGGAGATGATTTAGTACTATAGGTACTCTCTCTAGAAGTGGCCGATAGATATTCATCTGTGCACAGTTGGACAAACTGTCTATAAATGGAGATGATTTAGTACTATAGGTACTCTCTCTAGAAGTGGCCATTAGATATTCATCTGTGCACAGTTAGACAAACTGTCTATAAATGGAGAGGATTTAGTACTATAGGTACTCTCACTAGAAGTGGCCATTAGATATTCATCTGTCCACAGTTAGACAAACTGTCTATAAATGGAGATGATTTAGTACTATAGGTACTCTCTCTAGAAGTGGCCGATAGATATTCATCTGTGCACAGTTGGACAAACTGTCTATAAATGGAGATGATTTAGTACTATAGGTACTCTTACTAGAAGTGGCCATTAGATATTCATCTGTGCACAGTTAGACAAACTGTCTATAAATGGAGAGGATTTAGTACTATAGGTACTCTCACTAGAAGTGGCCATTAGATATTCATCTGTCCACAGTTAGACAAACTGTCTATAAATGGAGGTGATTTAGTACTATAGGTACTCTCTCTAGAAGTGGCCGTTAGATATTCATCTGTGCACAGTTGGACAAACTGTCTATAAATGGAGATGATTTAGTACTATAGGTACTCTCTCTAGAAGTGGCCGTTAGATATTCATCTGTGCACAGTTAGACAAACTGTCTATAAATGGAGATGATTTAGTACTATAGGTACTTTCTCTAGAAGTGGCCGTCCAGTCAAGATGACTCAAAGGAAACACCGCAGAATGCTCAATGAGGTAATAAAGAACCCTAGAGTGACAGATAAAGACTTGAAGGAATCATTGGAACTGGTTAACATCTCTGTTCATGAGTCTATTATACAGAAAACATTAAACAGGTATGGTGTCCATGGCAGGGCATCATGAAGGAAGCCGCTGCTTTCCAACAAAAGCATTTTGCACGCCTGAAGTTTGCCAAAGATCATCTTGACACACTCCAAAATGCTACTGGGAAAATAATTTTGTTTACTGGTGAAACTAAGGTTGAATTGATTGGGAAGAACAAGCAGATCTACGGATGGCATAAAACCATGAGTGGTGGTGGTGTAGTGGTCTTAAACCATGAGTGGTGGTGGTGTAGTGGTAATCTGGTAATCAGAAGGATGCTGGTTCAAGCCCCACAGCCACCACCATTGTGTCCTTGAGCAAGGCACTTAACTCCAGGTTGCTCCAGGGGGATTGTCCCTGTAATAAGTGCTCTGTATAATACATTGGTACTCAGAAGGTTGCTGGTTTGATCCCCACAGTCACCACCATTGTGTCCTTGAGCAAGGCACTTAACTCCAGGTTGCTCCAGGGGGATTGTCCCTGTAATAAGTGCACTGTAAGTCGCTTTGGATAAAAGCGTCTGCCAAATGCATAAATGTAAATGTAAATGTAAAACGGGCACCACATACCAACATGAAAACATCATCCCAACGGTGAAGTATGGTGGAGGGAGCATCATGATTTGGGGCTGCTCGCTGCTTCGGGGCCTGGACCGCTTGCCATCATCAAGAGAAAAATACATTCCCAATTTTATCGAGATCTCCTACAGGATCAGGTCAGGGTGGCAGTGTGCCAGCTGAAGCTCAGTAGAAGTAGGGTGATGCAGCAGGACAATGACCCTAAACATCAAAGTAAACCACTACAGAATGACTTCAAAAAAAGAAAATCCTCCTTTTGGAGTGTCCCAGTCAGAGCCCAGACCTGAACCCAATAGAGATGCTGTGGGATAACCTCAAGAGAGCCGTTCATACCAGAGACAATATATATGGAATAAGAAAAAATGGTCCAAAATTCCTTCTGAACGTTGTGCAGGTCTGATCCGCAGCTACAGCAAACACTTGCCTGAGGTTATTACTGCCAAAGGAGGATCAATCCAAGGGTTCACATACTTTTTCCACAGCACTGTGAATGTTCAATGGGATGTGTTCAATAAAGACATGAAAGATTATAATTGTGTGTGTGTGTGTGTGTGTGTGTGTGTGTGTGTGTGTGTGTGTGTGTGTGTGTGTGTGTGTGCTTGTGTGTTGTTAGCCTAAGCACATTTTATGACCAATTAATGCAGAAAACCAGCTAATTCCAAAGGGTTCACATACTTTTTCTTGCCACTTAAATACATGTGCAAACAGTGGAACCATGCAAAATCATTAGTTATTCAAGACCGGTGTATGCTGGGAACTCCAGCTTGGAAAAGTTACGTGAAATGTGCTTATTTTATTTACCTGTAAAATGAACTCAATAAAATACAAGTTTTGTACTTTAGGATTGATACATGATGATGCATCGTAAAGAAAACAATCGATCATGAATAATATTGACTTATCAGCATGAGCTTTCATTTTAAAATGTTTGAATTATGTGCAAATGTAGAACTGATTTAATACACCACAAAGTCAATTATTTCAGTAATGGCCATCAGTAGAGACAGATGCTTTTTGCACACATCATGGTGTAGTTACAACAGCCTGGGCTAACGGCCAAAACTAACAGGCCAAGCTGACCCCTGGTGCCCTCTACCTTGTAATTAACTGCCAGTAACTTCACCATTTGTCTTTACTTGATATCCAGTAAGTTTCTGTAAATTAGGTCTGCACGTCGTCTTCTTGGTAGTCAATGCTCAAAGTGTACTTCCTGTCCTAATTGTTTACGGACATGTCTTTAAACGACTCCAGGCTGCTCAGCAGGTTTAACTCTGGGTCTCCAGGCCACAAGCCTCAGCGATTATCCTGCCAAACCTGAAACGTAACGTAGTCTAACACTCATCCACACATGAGCAGCTCATTCCCACAACGACAAAGAGTTCAGCAGCCGTGAATCCCGGGTCTTCTAAAGAAACGGGCCTGCTTACCAAGAACCAGTAAATCCTCGGCATTACCCTCATTGCTATTTTTAGAGGCGCACAACGGTGTCTGGATCATCTGAGTTATGTTTAACAATCAGATTAAGTGCAAGTTGTTGAAATACTTGTGTCAAAACACTGGAGTATCCACTACACCACCGGTTACATAATGAAAGTTTGACTCAGAAGGATTAGTATGGGAAACCCATTGACACTGTTTAACTTACTGTACATTTCATATACTTCACAATAGTAAAAATATATTCCGGTTTGGGCTGCGCTCAGAAATGAGCTTTCCAGGAATAGGGATCTGATAGCGTGGCTTTTATTGGCTGTGCCCTTACAGTGATCTTATGAGGGCTGTACAACTTTATTAAGGTTGTTTTAGCGGGCAAGAGAACGGATAAAAGCTCCGAGGGAGAACAAGACAACAGTGAATAGACAGTGAAGACTACGCATATATTACATAAGCTATGTGTGAATGTCTACATACACAAACATCTCTGAATAAGGGTGAATCTCACAAAACCTGTCAAGAGCTTGTCTAGTCATATTTTACCATAAAGCATCTAAAGAAAGCGAAAAAATATATATTTCAATGACGTTATTTTTCATGGCATTCAACCCCAATTCTCTATACTGTAATGTGAAAAACGTACAATGATATATTATTTAAATTGCGATCTATTTAAACAGGATACTTAAGATTCTTTGTCGCAGTTCTGAACAAGTTTAACAAGGTAAAACAGATGAAAATGAAAGAACGCAAATGGGCGAATTCACTAAACAGGTGCGCCACTTTAACGTGTGGCATTGAGTATTTCAGTTCAAGGTGCTGTAAGCGATTTTAGATGTTCTAGAATGTGTACAAGATGAGCCGATGGATTAGCCACGCCCCCTTTTCTAAAACGCCATACTCCAAAGTTACCAATTGAGCTTTATTGAGACCGACACGAGCAGAAACAGTTGTTAAAAACAACAGCAGTGAAACAGCGCCCTCTACTGGCAACTGTTATGAACTACATGGCATAAGCATGGCATTAAGCCTCAATAACTCATTGCAACTACAATACTAAGAGATGATTGACTTTGTTTGCTGTTTACAGAGTCACGAGTTGTCACAGAGACCGGTGAGATATCCCAGGACACTTATTTCATTAATGTCTTTCAGGGAGCAGGACATTTATTGCATATCTTTCCACGAAAATAAAAATAATGACTTATAGCACTATTAAGTCATTGTCATTATGCAAACATTCCTAATTTCTACACTGAAAAACTTATTTTGTGGTGGCGTAAATAAAGCAGGAAAGATTAAGCACTTTCTGCATTGAATACGTTTAAACGTGAACTTGAAAATATTAAGTAAATTCAACATTTGTCCTCAATTTAAAAGCTTTAACAGCTTATATTTAATATTGTTTGTTATCTTAACAATGCGTCATCGTGTATCAATCCTGAAGTAGAAAACCTTGTTATATCTATTCACTGATTTAAGTAAATTTAACAGGTTAATAAATAAAATAGGTCGATTTTACTTAACTTTTCAAAGTTGGTGTTTCCCAGCATGCACCGGGCTTGAATAATTAATGAGCTTTTACTAATTTTATTAATATTAATTAAGTAAACTGTATATCAGATTTCTAAGTAAAAGCTACTCCAACCAATATTAGCCTATGTCATTAAATTAAGTTGATTTTACTTAATTGTTAAATTATGAACGTTTATGTCGAAAAACTGTGTGCAAAAATGTGCAAAACGTTATTTTTTCCAATGCATATCAATTAGGCTCATTATAGATTTTCAGTATGGATCAATTAGCCTCATTAGCATAAATGACCTGGTGTAATTTACATCGTTGCCGCCAGATAAAAGCAGGTGTTCAGGTGAATTCTTGGCGAATGCTTCCAGGACTCCATTATGCTTTAAAACATTTCTCTCCAGCACAAAGAGTCTTTGTTAGATTTCACACAATAGAGAGTTGCTCCTGATGTCCAAAAGGAAACTCTCTGCCATAAACCATGTGTTGCACTTAATCTGAGATTTCATTCAAGTTCATCAACGAAGACGAATGCGCCCGGTTTAATTTGCGTGCTAGGCTGTTTACACGAAAGTATCCTCGTTGCAATAGCGCAATTTGGTGCAAATTACAAATCTCGCTGATTAATTTATATTACTGACGAATATTTTTCCACTTGTTTGGGAACAGATGATAATTAATGTCTCTGTTTGATGGTCTCTGTGTGGAAATTGTATAACAAAATCAGTTTTATTTGCCGCACCATTTACACAAAATTCATTCAAGCAACAAAAAGCGGGAAGTGGGCTGGACGCGGAGCTCTGTGAAGTTGTGAAGCATCCAGGTTATATTAGCCTCGAGTCGCTGCACCGCTGGCCGTTTGCCCGCTCGTTCACTCCACTGGCTCCAACAACATGTTTACAAAATGCAAGTGTGTGTGTGTGTGCACAAATGGGATGGCCTACGTTCAGTCAACACCGGTGCGTGACCTTAAACGGCCCCTGCAGTCGCAGCAGGCCCCGATGCTCTCTGATGTCGCATTTTACAGCGCAGTCATTTAAATTCAGTGCTCACAGTTGGTGAACTTCACGGTCATTCCAATCTATTTTCCAAGAAATCAAATCTAGCCGACTCAGACGGTCTGATTAACTAAAGCGAGGCATGACCCTTCAAATTTCAGGATCAAAGGCAGGGATTTTTAGAGCATTTTGAAATTACGTCATAGCCGCGGGAAAGGTATAGAGGATGTTCTGAATCTAATTCAATGTGCCTTTCGAGGAAACCTGCTTTGGATTAAGAGCAAAATACTGTCAGGAATCCACACGTACTACACGGGCATGTGAAACAAATGTTGTGCAATTGAAAATCAACCATGCTGCAAATACACGAGAACTGCACAAACCCGTTTTTATAATGCATTAATAATGTCTCATAAATAGTTGTAACCACAGTTATAATACATTATAACACTTACAGTATCTATTCATAGTTACACCTTAGAGTATAATGCATAATAACACAAGCAACATCCCATTTATCTGCACAAGTTATAATATATCTTCTTATAAACATCTATAACATATTGTTAAGTGGTTATAAGACATTACGAGTCATGCTGGAAGTTACAGTAAATACTGAACATCACACATGCACAAAACACAAAATGACACACATTTAATGTGCATTATGAGATTTATGAAATACACTTGTAAAGCTAAAAGGTTAATATACATCAGAAACTCTAAATATGTATTTTGAGCACACATGTAAACACAACCAAGAATACAAATGTTATTAAGGTAAAATTGGATGTTGCTTGTGTTATAATGCATTATACTCTAAAGTATAACTATAAATAGTGCAAGTCTTATAATGTGTTATAACTGTAGATATAATTATTTATGAGAAGTTATAACTCATTATAAGGTGTATTATGAGACATTATGAATGCATTATAATCTAAAGTATAACTATGAATAGTGCAAGTCTTATAATGTGTTATAACTGTAGATATAATTATTTATGAGAAGTTATAACTCATTATAAGGTGTATTATGAGACATTATGAATGCATTATAATCTAAAGTATAACTATGAATAGTGCAAGTCTTATAATGTGTTATAACTGTAGTTATAATTATTTATGAGAAGTTATAACTCATTATAAGGTGTATTATGAGACATTATGAACACATTATAATCTAAAGTATAACTATGAATAGTGGAAGTCTTATAATGTGTTATAACTGTAGTTATAATTATTTATGAGAAGTTATAACTCATTATTAGGTGTATTATGAGACATTATGAATGTATTATAATCTAAAGTATAACTATGAATAGTGGAAGTCTTATAATGTGTTATAACTGTAGTTATAATTATTTATGAGAAGTTATAACTCATTATTAGGTGTATTATGAGACATTATGAATGCATTATACACTAAAGTATAACTATGAATAGTGCAAGTCTTATAATGTGTTATAACTGTAGTTATAATTATTTATGAGAAGTTATAACTCATTAATAGGTGTATTATGAGACATTATGAATGTATTATAATCTGAAGTATAACTATGAATAGTGGAAGTCTTATAATGTGTTATAACTGTAGTTATAATTATTTATGAGAAGTTATAACTCATTATTAGGTGTATTATGAGACATTATGAATGCATTATACACTAAAGTATAACTATGAATAGTGCAAGTCTTATAATGTGTTATAACTGTAGTTATAATTATTTATGAGAAGTTATAACTCATTAATAGGTGTATTATGAGACATTATGAATGTATTATAATCTAAAGTATAACTATGAATAGTGGAAGTCTTATAATGTGTTATAACTGTAGATATAATTATTTATGAGAAGTTATAACTCATTATAAGGTGTATTATGAGACATTATGAACACATTATAATCTAAAGTATAACTATAAATAGTGCAAGTATTATAGTGTGTTATAACTGTAGTTATAATTATTTATGAGAAGTTATAACTCATTATAAGGTGTATTATGAGACATTATGAATGCATTATAATCTAAAGTATAACTATGAATAGTGGAAGTCTTATAATGTGTTATAACTGTAGATATAATTATTTATGAGAAGTTATAACTTATTATAAGGTGTATTATGAGACATTATGAATGCATTATAATCTAAAGTATAACTATGAATAGTGGAAGTCTTATAATGTGTTATAACTGTAGTTATAATTATTTATGAGAAGTTATAACTCATTATAAGGTGTATTATGAGACATTATGAATGTATTATATTCTAAAGTATAACTATGAATAGTGGAAGTCTTATAATGTGTTATAACTGTAGTTATAAATATTTATGAGAAGTTATAACTCATTACAAGGTGTATTATGAGACATTATGAATGTATTGTAATCTAAAGTATAACTATGACTAGTGCAAGTCTTATAATGTGTTATAACAGTAGTTATAATTATTTAAGTTATAGCTTATTATAAGGTGTATTATGCATTTATAACACCTTTATATGCATTATTTATATACATGGGCTTTATAGAAAGTGTTACTGATGAGGTTATTGCTCAGAGGTTTCTCTTTAGATCAGGAGACTTAAATGAGATCTGAGTTATGTTTCATTTTAGTCTTCTTCACAGGAGAAAACAGGATATTTCATTAAAAGTCTCCATGTAATGTCATTGTCGTCTATGAGAAACCACCGAGATGTTAAAGAGATCTCTTTCATGACTTTTATTTTCCTGTAAGGAGCAACCAAACATTCTCCAAATAACATTTTCGACCATGAAAATGAAATACAACGGATGACCCGAGCGAGGTCAAACGAGGCCATGTGTTCAAGCTTCCTGTTTTCCACTAGGTAAAATAACACCTTATCAGTCAGTCATCTCAACTTTTCTTTGGCACACAATTTACATGCCCTATCACAAGCAATCAATACCCAATCCGGTGGAAATCATTCTGCCACAATTAAGTAATCAGCTCCTGGAGCAAAAGAGCGAATAAATATTACATTTAGGAGCAGCTCATTAACATATCGCTATATCAAGCATTTGTTTCAGTCGTAACCGGCGGCACTAAAACCAAATGAAGGACAAAATTAATTCCTCTAGCAAAATAAAATACATTAAAGTTTGGTTTCGAGACTTGTGGGGTGAGCCAAAATCCCGCCCCTCGCACAGATGTTTTTGATATTAGTGCATTTAATTCTGTCTGGGAAGCGCAATGATTTGTGTACGTGCATAAAAATACACACATTGAATCATTATTATTCGCTTAAGTAACGCTTTTAAAACGTCTTAACTGATGTTGTTGGGGGATTCGGGGGGAGTCTTATAGAAACATGTCTGGGTTATATTTCACCCCAAAATAAATCAATTATACTTTAAATAAAATTAAACGCAGCCTGTGAGATATATCGCATTGTGACACTATTTTCATGACAATTAAGGTTCATATTCTCCACGAATATCCTCGTTATTGTTTTGCTGTATTACGTTTTAAATGTATAAATTACATTAAATAATATTTTATTTAAATCAGAATAAATTAAAGGCAGAAGAATAAACTATAATATCATGATGTATAAATATTTCACAATTTATTAAATATATCATAATGCTATTTTTCACATTACAAGAGAGATTTTTGCACAATAATTATTTACAAAAAGTTAAAACAAGAATTTGGGTTTTAAATGTGCGTAATTGTCATGAAAATAATGCAATAGGGAATGTTCTTTATATTTATATATATATATTAGTGTATGTATCTAAATCATATATATTTATATATTTATATTCATTACAAAACAAAAATGTTATTTAAAGAAATGAAATAAAATTGAAGTGGATGATTTAGATTTAGTTCATGAATAATGAACAAATACTGTTTAAAAGCATCCCAAAGTGAGGAGTTGGTTGAGAACATTTCAAGAGTACATTTCTACAAATTCTAGTTAAAGGAGGGCTGCTTTGAAGATGCTAAAATATAACATAGTTTTGATTAATGTGGGATTTATTAAAAATATATATTATAATTTTTGGTGTAATTTTTTAAACATATAATTCCTATTTTTCCGTTTCTGTAATTGCACAGCTTTGACAAATTTACTATTATTCTAAAATGTGAAAAAAAATTATTAATAAAGAATGTTTTAGTGTTCCTAAACTTTTGACCGGTAGAGTATAAACATATTTATATATGTAGTTATATATACAGTAAGTGTGTTTTTGGGATTAGATGACATGAACATGTTCTTGACAATTCACCCTCTTATTAACTGTTGCACATATACCGTAACACACACACACACACACACACACACACACACACTAAAGTCACACACACACACACACACATGTTGGTCTACCTATCATTATGAGGACTTTCCATAGACATAATGGTTTTTATACTGTATAAACTATAGATTCTATCCTCTAAACCTAACACAACCCCTAAACCTAACCCTCACAGAAAACCTTCTGCATTTTTACATTTTCAATAAAACATTGTTTAGTATGATTTATAAGCGATTTGAATTATGGGGACACTAGAAATGTCCTCATAAATCACATTTATAGCATAATACCCTTGTAATTACTAATTTGTAACTTACAAAATTGTCCTCGTAAATCACAAAAACACGCACACACACACACACACACATACACACACACACACACACACACACACACACTCACACTATACTCTCACACACACACACTCACACTATACTCTCACACACACACACTATACTCACACACACTCACACTATACTCACACACACTCACACTATACTCACACACACTCACACTATACTCTCACACACACACACTCACACTATACTCACACACACACACACACACACACACACACACACACTCACACTATACTCACACACACACACACTCACACTATACTCTCACACACACACACTCACACTATACTCTCACACACACACACTCACACTATACTCACACACACTCACACTACACTCTCACACACACACACTCACACTATACTCACACACACTCACTCACACTATACTCACACTGTACTCACTCACACACACACACACACACTCACACTATACTCACAAACACACACAATCTCACACTCTCACACACACATACACTAAACTCACACTATACTCACACTCACAGACACACACACACACACACACACACACACACCTCTTCTTTTGTCTGGCTGTGTTCACATATGGTCATTTTAGGTCATTTTAGGAGTTTAGACACTGAATCACTCACCCGTCTGTCTTCACTCACACAAACACGGTGACTAACTGCACAAGACGAACGACTCCTCTCACATTACACTCAGACTAAACCCGTAATACAGTAAATGACCCCTGAAATGAAAGAATGGCTGACACTTCCTGACAAATGATTTAACGCCGTATAACGCGTGCAGCGCTTCGCTGTCACATCCTCCATCGTCTTACAGGTCTGCGGCCAAAGCAAACATCTGCTTGTGTTTTACTGGAGGCCACAGTCAGCGGACATGAAGCTGTCAGAGATGCTAACTGTCCATCTCAGACGCACGAGCGATTACACGCTAACAGAGTCAAGTTTCTAAAACCTGATGCAAAAATCGATTTTCCAGTCAAATATTTAAACGTTCTTAAAGGAACAGTTCACTCAAATATTACAAGGATATCTGAAAAGTATTTTTGCTACTTGTTCGATTTACTTCATTAAAAGTAACGAGTTCATTTCATTATTCGTTTAATGCATTCTTTTTTTTAGATTCGTCAAATGGGATTTACTCAATATAACTGAGTTGCGACTACGTGAATAATTGTGTGGAATTAATGTAACTGATGAAACCGAGCAGGAATTTGTATTTTAAGTTAATAAAACTCATTTCAAACATCTGGAACCACTGTCCACAATTGCATAAAATTAAGCCTATTTATTTATTTATTTATTTTTAGTTCACTGTACTTAAAATGTAGCATTGTTTCCATACTTATCAACAATGATAAATCAATACTTATATATTTTTAATTTGACTACATCATTCGCTAATGCATCATTGCATTGAAGTTAATTCCCTAATTTAAGACGTTACGTCTTGTATTTTTGTCTTTTTGTCTGATTTTCACAAGGTTTTTAACTTCAAATCAAAGTTTGTGATGTCGTGATTCTCCTCGGAGCTGGTTGGTTTCGTCGGAAATATTTTGGGGCAGCTGCCTGCAATTTTTCGCTCTCAAATTTATATTTATATTTATGCATTTGGCAGACGCTTTTATCCAAAAGTGCACTTATTACAGGGACAATCCCCCCGGAGCAACCTGGAGTTAAGTGTCTTACTCAAGGACACAATGGTGGTGACTGTGGGGATCAAACCAGCGACCTTCTGAGTACCAATGTATTATACAGAGCACTTATTACAGGGACAATCCCCCCGGAGCAACCTGGAGTTAAGTGTCTTACTCAAAGACACAATGGTGGTGACTGTGGGGATCGAACCAGCAACCTTCTGAGTACCAATGTATTATACAGAGCACTTATTACAGGGACAATCCCCCCGGAGCAACCTGGAGTTAAGTGCCTTACTCAAGGACACAATGGTGGTGAATGTTGGGATCGAACCAGCAACCTTCTGAGTACCAATGTATTATACAGAGCACTTATTACAGGGACAATCCCCCCGGAGCAACCTGGAGTTAAGTGTCTTACTCAAGGACACAATGGTGGTGGCTGTGGGGATCGAACCAGCAACCTTCTGATGACCAGTTAAGTGCCTTACTCAAGGACACAATGGTGGAGGCTGTGGGGATTGAACCAGTGACCTTATGAGTACCAGATTACCAGTTATGTGCTTTAGACCACTACACCACCATCACTCCAAATTTAAAAGCTCCCCATTCACACACACTGTCGACAAATTGGTCTCAATTTTCAGAGAACCACCCGAATAAAAAAAAAAGACTCCAATTATTCATAAATGATATTGTATGCGTTTATAATCTCATGATGAACTGAATTTTATATTTATTATTTATTTATTTAATTATTTAGTTTTGTCCTAATTTTGTAAGCATGTAATTTTGGTTCTGTTCACCCCGTCTCTTTCCAAATAGTCTTATTATATTCCACTACATGGCAGAAAGCACTCGAAATTAGAATTTTTCCTCTATCACCTTCCGCCACAAAATGCCAATCTGAACTGTAGGGGGCGCTCTAACGCATTTTACCCCTCACAGATGTGAACTGTAGGGGGCGCTCTAACGCATTTTACCCCTCACAGATGTGAACTGTAGGGGGCGCTCTAACGCATTTTACCCCTCACAGATGTGAACTGTAGGGGGCGCTCTAACGATTTTACCCCTCACAGATGTGAACTGTAGGGGGCGCTCTAACACATCATACCCCTCACAGATGTGAACTGTAGGGGGCGCTCTAACACATTTTACCCCTCACAGATGTGCTCGTCCATAGACATTCCGTCTAATGTTCAGTTCAAGCAACACCCTCATTATTTCATTGAATATCTCGGCCTCTGAGTGGACTACAAGCTCAATCTAGGGGTCATTAGAAAGCTGAGATCCTCCCCTTTGTGATGATATAAATGTGTCATTATATCATCAATAGTCAAAAACATTTATTTCTGATGATTTTTTTAACATGATTTTCCTGTGGTACCGCATATTTAGATATAGATAGATCTAAGATATAACATTGGATTATTCACTCAAGCAAAGCTCACAGACAAGTAAACAATGGCTCATTTTTTAGAGATCTTCCTATGTTAAAAGTAGATATAGATTTTTTTGGGGTGGCTAAAGCAGCAGTTATCGTTGCATAAAAGAGACATTTGTATTTGATATCTTACAAATATCATATTTCTCTTTAAGATTCTTTTAAAAATATTTTAAACTGTGGTATTAGTGCAATAAAATAATCTATAGAGTCACATTGCTGAGAATGAGAGCTTTCATTTGATATATGACATTTCTAAGATCTATTTTAAAGACTTTTATATATTCATATTAATATTTCTACCACATAGCCACTAGGTGGCGCTTATTTGCGACGCGGATGCTTTAAGGCCTTATTTTGTTATTTTAAGTAACATAAATGCAGAATTAATTTTTATCTTCCGATTCTAAGCTTTCAAACTACACCAAAAACACCTCACTTGTGTATCTCGGGACTTGAGCATTTTAAGCATAAACTTTTTTCCGAAATGACTGAAAATTGAATCCAAAAGAGTTTGACGTTATCATGTTGCTAAGCTAACACTGTGATAAAACAGCTGTAGCACACACAAATATTTGGTAAAATTGGGTAAATTTTTTATTAGATTTTGAAACTATTTTTATTGCTACTTTTCAGTGCTGAATTATAAGTCAATTTATAATCGACATTTATTTAGCTTCGTCCACCATCTTGGATGAGCTCATCGCAACGCATCTCGGGATCAGCTCCTCTTAGAGCATGATTGCAGCCTCAGAATGTATGTAGGTTTTAGGAATTGGTGTCCATTGCTCTCATGTTGAAAGCACAGCAGTGCTGAAGTCTACGGCTCTATCGTTCGGTCACGACATGACTTTGAAAGTCCATCAGACTACAGTGGATACGACACAACGGCAGCGGCTGAGATGAATTAGAAGGGCCGCACACTGAGGGGAGATGTGCTTTGAGAATCCTGGATCAAAAAAGATTATGTAAATTCAATACATAATTAATGCAGGGCCCTTCTTCACTTTACCGCAGCGATGACATGCTCATAACACCAGCCGAGAGCGCGAGAGCAAAGACCCTTTAAACAAGGACCAAGACTGTCGTAAGACAAGCATTGTAGAAACTTTGTGCTTGTCATTTTATATTTAACAAATAAAACAAATCAATATCAAGAAAACAAGAATACCTGCTAATGTTCTTGACAGTTCAGGTGTTTTGTTTGTTTGTTTGTTTGTTTTTGTTATATACAAACAAAAAATAAAAACATTAAAGGAACTGAATTAAATTGATGAAAACGTTTTCACACAATTAAATTGGTTTGTTACTTTTCAATTAAAAATTAATTGTTTGAATTATTTGTTCATTTACAAAATTAAATTAATTTAGTAAAGCCAACTTGATGCAATGAATAGGAGTCTTTTGTACATGCGGTTTTGTCCAACGAACATTATTCATATATTCCAAATGCAAATGGATGAAATAAAATTCAATTTTAAAAATTTTGAAAGTTTTTCGACAGAAATCAATTGCTAATTTTTTTAATCTGTTATTATAAATGCTAATGTTATAATGAAGACTACCGTTATAATAATACGTAAAGTTTTGCACCAATCAACTTCCAATTTTTACGTTTTTTTAAGGAAGTTGATCAGTAATAAAACGCATGTATTATTATAACGACAATTACCATAATAGTAATTTAATAGCAATCGATTTACGACTTTTTTTTTGTTTTCCGATGGAAGTCTATTTGTACAAAAAACGATTATTATTATAATGGTAGTATTATAATGACGACTGACAATATAATATTACATATATTTTTGTACCAATCGACTTCCAGATTTATTTCCCAATGGAACTTGATTTTTATTTATTTTTTATAGTCTAATTGTAATTTTTAGGGCTGTCAATCGATTAAACTTTTAATCGAATTAATTACGTGGTGTCCCGATTAATTAATCGCATTTAATCGCATATACAAATATCTGCTGAGAAAGCCCCTCATATAACAATAATTAAATATATAATGATGAAATAATTATACATCGTTATCTTTAAATATTAATAAATTATATATATATAAATAAAAAAATTTCAGATAATTAAAATGCATTACATTCCTGTGTCAGAAGAGTTCATCATTGATAAGTCTAGAATACAATATATTGTTTATTACCATATTATTGATCATAAGTCAATCATTGACACACAGTTCACAGTAATCCATTACACAAGTGAATTTATCAATCAGAGATTTATTATGAGGGCTTGTTTAAGGACACCTGCGTCAGACATGCTTGTGTCGCATCTCGGATGCGTTACATCATAAACATAAATTATTAGCTCACTGTGTCGAGTTAAATATAGTTTAATACTCAATCTTTGGTTTAAAAATTGACGTATTATTATCACGGTGGTATTATAGGGACGACTGACAATCTTTGCACCAATCAACTTCCAACTTTTCTTTTCTGAAGTTGACTGGTGGACATTTTTTTTATTATTATAATGGTAGTTTAATAATGATGACAACCATTATAATAATACATCCATTTTTATTTAAATAAACTTTAAATAAACGACGGAGGTCGTTTGGTATAAAAATGTACATTATTATAATGGTAGTATTATAAAGATGACAACTATTATAATAATATGTTTTATACCAATGAAGTTCCAATTTTTTATTGAATTTTTAAGATAAAAGTTATAAATGTATTAGTAATAAAATGTGTGTATTATAATAATGGTATTTTACCATTAATAATATGTACATTTTATACCAATCGACTTCCATCGGAAAAAAAACGAAAACGTTGGAAGTCGATTGGTACAAAATGGATGTATTATTATATTGTCATCTGTCCTTATAATACCACCATTATAATAATACGTCCATTTTTGTACCAATCGACTTCCAACATTTTCGGGTTTTTTCCGATGGAAGTCGATTGGTATAAAACTGACATATTATTAATGGTGCTTTTATAATGACGACTTCATTATAATAATAGGTAAATATTTACAGTTCGAGCTCAGCTGATTGGCCGGCATTAGTGAACATTATAAGAAGTCAAGCGACTTCGACATTCCAGTGTAGACCGACTCAAATGAACACTATGCTGGTCACCTTTGGTGTAGACGGAGCGTTATAGTACTCGATATATATTAAATAAAAGAGAAGCATTGTGAAAATACAATATCCACAATCACAGATATTACCATCCGCACAAGATACCTGGACACCCGAGTTAGCCGAAAAACACTCGTTAACTTATTCTGTTTGCAAGTAAATCTCAGACGCGTTCGATCTGGATTTACCATCAAAATCAGGATTTACCAAACCTCCCCAGAGGGCTTAGGGCTTTAGCCAACATTTAGTTCTTGCATAACGTCGCACAGAAACGCCATTGTTAGCACTGATAAAACTGCCAAATTACTGACGTTTCCATTACACAAAGTCTTGCTTTTTTCTAATTCTTCTTTTCTCACTGTGAGCCGAGAGGTATAACCCTTGTCTGGACGCTAGTCAATGCTACACTCTCTGGACAAACAAAAAGTGTCTACTAAATGACAAATATTCTCAAGTCCTTTTGAACGGATAATCCCGACTGGACCTTGATGACGGTTGCTATGCTACAGCGATCCTTCTCAGCTTCTCTGGCTGAGCGTGGAATGGATGTTGTTGACGGTGAGGACTGAGAACAAGAGGTTAGAAGTACAAAAACGCAAAGGTGGAGTGCTGGGAACGAACGGAGTCAAATGAGTGTTGAGTGTTGTGCAGTATAGACGCTATTAATTAACCGTCAGCAGGATTTCTGGTGGCCGTCTCGCAGCTAGTCGAACGGTAGTTGTGGCTAGGATTTCCGCCAATCTCTTGAGTTAGCTGCAGGCACTGGCTGTTTTTCCTATTCTCTGCTGTCCTGATGTGACCCGAGAGCGCATGCCAAGTTCTTAGCAGGGTTTATTGGAGGTAATGGGGTTAGGAGCCAACAGCATATTTTGGCTACGAAAAACATTTATGACTTTTCTTTGTGTCTATCAGATTGTAAAAAAAAAAAAACACCGTCGAGAGGTAACAACAACTAGGGGCGTTGTTGTAAGACTATGAAGTATGACTATGAAAACATTTATGGGTGATTCTTCAATTAAAGGGACATTTTTTTGTTTCTATTGGATGATTTTAAAGAAATAAAGCTTCTATTTCGCATTTTTAACTATGAACTTAAAAATACATATTTTTAGTTAATTTAGTATTAATGTGTATAATAAATTTTTTGATAAAAAAGTATCAGTGGGTCTCAAATAAATGTGTATAAGATGCGTACATTTTTTTCGTTTCAATGTTCAAAGAATAAACTTAAATGCCAACTTATTGACGAATCATGATTTAGGCGTAAAAACGTTTGTACGTTTGTTATTCCAATTAGCGAATGAGACCCACTGTTTTTAGCACTGATTGCCATTACCCAAGTTTATTTTTGGTCATTAAAAATTAAATGGGATGGTTTGAAGATCAGAAATTATTTTAATTGCATTTATTTATTTATTTAAATTTTTACATCATCATCCCCTCAGAGTAACTTTAGAAAGTGTCATTACCAAACTGAGGTGCATTTCCTGTACAACAATGTAACTCACTATAGTACAATGCATCGTTGTAGAAATTAATTACCTAGTCACAACTGTTTTACGAAACCTTAGTAACTATGCGTAGAGCGGAGGAGGGCGGGGCCGGAACAACGCACTTCCGGTCCACAGTCAGCCTGATGGGTGTGCGTGAGGGTTAAAGACGGCCGGTGACGACAGTTCGAGAGAGAGAGAATGACAGGCAGCTGCTCTGTGTGTTTATGTTTGTGTGTTTTTGGTTCAGTTGATTATTAAACTATTATTTATATTGCCAAGTCGGTTCCTGCCTCCTGCTTTCCGTTATACCTTTATTACACTGGTGCCAAAACCCAGGAAGGAGGAGGGATGCCTGTCGCGGAGGGAGTGCTGCCGACCACCTAGGGAGTGCCGCTGCCATCCGCCAGGGGACGGAGTCGCCTGGACGCGGAGAACGTCCGCCAACCACGAGGCGAGTGGGGACTGGACTCTCCGACCACCTGGAGTGAAGGAGCCGCTGCCAGGGGTGGAGGAGTGCCCTGCCGTCCCCCAGAAACGTGGAGGGGTTGGGAAGACTGCCGTCCGCGAGGGGAGGAGGGAAGCCACTCCCCGACCGCCTGGAGTGGTAGGGCTGCTGTCAGAGGCAGAGGAGTGTCCCCATGGGTTGCCGAGAACGCGGAGGGGCGGTCTGTCAACTGGGGGTTGGTCTGACTCCGGTCCGCCCAGGGAGGAGTGGCTGCCGTCTGCCTGAGAGGGTGAACGAGTGATCTAGGTCCACACGATGGTGCATCAGAGAACCGATAAGTGAGTTTTTTTTTCCTCTCTCTCTCTATCTGTCGATCCGTGTTGGCCTTTCCCTTGGCCATTTTGTTTTTGTTTTACCCTCCTGTCTCCTCCCATGTCAAGGAAGGCGGGGATGACCCGCCGGCAGACGGTGCGCAAGGCACGCCCCCACCCGACGTACCCCCCGTCGGGGGGTGCACGTCATGCCGGATGCTCACCGGCCTGAGAGAACAACATCAGCCTGATGGGGGTGCGCGAGGGATAAAGGCGGCCGG
The DNA here is from genome assembly GCF_025860055.1 of Xyrauchen texanus. Classification (NCBI taxonomy): domain Eukaryota; kingdom Metazoa; phylum Chordata; class Actinopteri; order Cypriniformes; family Catostomidae; genus Xyrauchen; species Xyrauchen texanus. Next base: position 1,198,033 of record NC_068303.1, read on the forward strand.
TGACGATAGTCAAAAGTAGAACGGGGGGTGTTCGCTGTCCTTTTCTGCATATTGCGGCGCCGTTTTGTGGTCCTTTTTGCGTTACGCGGTGGATCATTTTAGCTTATCGCGGCCCATACAGACCTTTTCACGGCTGACCCACCAGCCTGCTCGGTTCTCCCGATGGCCAGTCTGCCCCTGATAAGCCCCAAAATGCATTGGCCCTCCGGGAAAATGCCCGATATGCCAGATTACCAGTCCAACCCTCGTTGAGCTATGTTGCTAACAATGGAAATTGCAACCTTAGTTGTCTAACGATGCTTTTGGTAAACGCACCCCAGGTTAGTATCTTTTCTTTTTCTTTTTATAAATTCAACATTAACTGTGTGCTAGCTAACTAATTGTGTTGTCCAAGACTTACCCAACCTTTTCCCCCAAAATGGAAATGTCATTACCATCACACACAATACAAAAATCCACTCGGAGGCAGATCAAGGACATAATCTGATTTTTACTTCAAAATATGTGGTAAATGTTTTAACACAGATGTAAATAACATTTTACAAGAAGTCAAAAGTGCACCTCAATTAAAGAATCACCCATATATGCTAAAAGAAAAACGTTATTATGGCCAATTGGCCACAACGTGGGAATAGGTTCCCTCTTGATTGTCCACGTCTGGGTTTATTGAACATTAGAATCCTGAGATTGCGAAGAGCGTATCTTTTGCTACTCATTAGTCAGCTTTGAGGAACATCACAGATGTTACCCACGGAAGTTCGGTTTATTGCCGAGATTGCCCTCATGTTGACCTTAGTTAATGCTCCACCGAAGGCAGGAGGTAAAATTAGGAACAGATCCAGAAGAGCATCTTAACAGCGAGAGTTCAGAAGTTCATCGGCTGACAAACGCTCAAGTGTTCCCGGTAGTGTTTATTAATGGACATGTTCTGAATGGCTCCCGTTCAGCAAAACAAGGTGAATTGCCTCCCTAGCGAATTTCGCAGTCTACCGACATTATGAATTGTGCATTTTGCGCTATTATTAGAACTAAATCTGCACAATTGACCCCGTGTCACACTCGCGTCTCGCATTCAAGCTCAGTGTTACCCAAAGGGATCGCAAATCTCCTCCACACATCCCTGTTTCTTGGAACAACTGGCCTGTTTTCAATCTTTCCTAAGGGAGCTTTTGCCAATGTAGATTCATGCTTGTGTCGATTGAGTTCAAATTTCGAGATCTTCAAGATGTCTGAATGTCTTGGGGTCTGTGTCAAGAAAATTTTAGGGTAATATACAGGATGGGCAGCATAAAAGACATGTTTTTATTTAACCATGTGGATTTGTCTTGGCAGGAGAGACACACGGACTGTGTAACCATGTGTTTGTTTTCGATTTTCGAGGAATATCTATTTTTTGGCGTAACGACAATATTGTGAGGGGCTATCAGATCATTAATGGAGCCCTACGGACCCCATAAAAACTAGACAAGATTATTGAATACAAACTAAGCATTGAGACAGAATTCACAAGGGTAAAAAAAAGTTTTAGATTTAAAGTCTGGGGTCTACATGTGTGTAATATTTCAGCCTTTATTATCTATTGGTAAATTTTGCATTATTGTCTGCTTTTACAACACCGCTAGTCAATCTGACCCGGTCTCATGAAAAGTAATAATTACAGTATGAGATGGCAAAATCCTCGTAAAATCACTGTTGTGTATGACGTAAGACAGTATTGGATTTGGCAAGACATGTGTTGTTGTATTGCACTTACAATTAAAGTACCTGGATTTAGTTACATCTGTAGATATACAGTTAACCTAACCCCTAAATCCTAACAATAACCTGACCCTAAACCTGACCCTAAACCTAACCCTAAACCTAATCCTATACTAACCTAACATAACCCTAAACCTAACCTTGAAATCCTAACCAAAACCTGACCCTAAACCTAATCCTATACTAACCCTAAACCTAACCCTATACTAACCCTAACATAACCCTAAACCTAATCCTTTACCAACCCTAAACCTAACCCTATACTAACCCTAACATAACCCTAAAACTAACCCTAACCTAACCCTAACCCTAACCACTAAATCCTAACATAACCTGACCCTAAACCTAACCCTATACTAACCCTAACATAACCCTAAACCTAACCCTAACCCTAACCACTAAATCCTAACATAACCTGACCCTAAACCTAACCCTATACTAAACCTAACATAACCCTAAACCTAACCCTGAAATCCTAACCATAACCTGACCCTAAACCTAACCCTATACTAACCCTAACCTAACCCTAAACTTAACCCTATACTAACCCTAAACCTAATCCTATACTAACCCTAAACCTAATCCTATACTAACCCTAACCTAACCCTAAACCTAACCCTATACTAACCCTAACCTAACCCTAAGCCTAACCCTATACTAACCCTAAACCTAATCCTATACTAACCCTAACATAACCTTAAACCTAACCCTAACCCTAACCACTAAATCCTAACCATAACCTGACCCTAAACCTAACCCTATACTAACCCTAACCTAACCCTAAACCTAACCCTATACTAACCCTAAACCTAATCCTATACTAACCCTAACATAACCTTAAACCTAACCCTAACCCTAACCACTAAATCCTAACCATAACCTGACCCTAAACCTAACCCTATATTAACCCTAAACCTAACCCTATACTAACCCTAACATAACCCTAAACCTAACCCTGAAATCCTAACCATAACCTGACCCTAAACCTAACCCTATACTAACCCTAACCTAACCCTAAACCTAACCCTATACTAACCCTAAACCTAATCCTATACTAACCCTAATATAACCCTAAACCTAACCCTGAAAACCTAACCATAACCTAACCCTAAACCTAACCCTATACTAACCCTAAACCTAATACTATACTAACCCTAATATAACCCTAAACCTAACCCTGAAATCCTAACCATAACCTGACCCTAAACCTAACCCTATACTAACCCTAACCTAACCCTAAACCTAACCCTATACTAACCCTAAACCTAATCCTATACTAACCCTAATATAACCCTAAACCTAACCCTGAAAACCTAACCATAACCTAACCCTAAACCTAACCCTATACTAACCCTAAACCTAATCCTATACTAACCCTAATATAACCCTAACCTTAACCCTAACCTAACCCTAACCACTAAATCCTAACCATAACCTGACCCTAAACCTAACCCTATTCTAACCCTAAAACCTAAACTTAACCCCTAAACCTAATCCTAAACCTAACCCTATACCAACCCTAACATAACCCTAAACCCAAATACTAACCGTAACCTAATCCTAAACCTAACCCTATACCAACCCTAACATAGCCCTAAACCCAAAAACTAACCGTAACCTAATCCTAAACCTAACCCCTAAACCTAACCTAACCCTAAACCCAACTCCAAAATCCTAACCGTAACCTAATCCTAAACCTAACCTTAACCCTAACCACTAAATCCTAACATAACCTGACCCTAAACCTAACCCTATACTAACCCTAAACCTAATCCTATACTAACCCTAATATAACCCTAACCTTAACCCTAACCTAACCCTAACCACTAAATCCTAACCATAACCTGACCCTAAACCTAACCCTATTCTAACCCTAAAACCTAAACTTAACCCCTAAACCTAATCCTAAACCTAACCCTATACAACCCTAACATAACACTAAACCCAAAAACTAACCGTAACCTAATCCTAAACCTAACCCTATACCAACCCTAACATAACCCTAAACCCAAAAACTAACCATAACCTAATCCTAAACATAACCCCTAAACCTAACCTAACCCTAAACCCAACTCCAAAATCCTAACCGTAACCTAATCCTAACCCTAACCCTAACCACTAAATCCTAACATAACCTGACCCTAACCCTAACCCTATACTAACCCTAAACCTAATCCTATACTAACCCTAATTTAACCCTAACCTTAACCCTAACCTAACCCTAACCACTAAATCCTAACCATAACCTGACCCTAAACCTAACCCTATTCTAACCCTAAAACCTAAACTTAACCCCTAAACCTAATCCTAAACCTAACCCTATACCAACCCTAACATAACCCTAAACCCAAAAACTAACCGTAACCTAATCCTAAACCTAACCCCTAAACCTAACCTAACCCTAAACCCAACTCCAAAATCCTAACCGTAACCTAATCCTAAACCTAACCCTAACCCTAACCACTAAATCCTAACATAACCTGACCCTAAACCTAACCCTATACTAACCCTAAACCTAATCCTATACTAACCCTAATATAACCCTAACCTTAACCCTAACCTAACCCTAACCACTAAATCCTAACCATAACCTGACCCTAAACCTAACCCTATTCTAACCCTAAAACCTAAACTTAACCCCTAAACCTAATCCTAAACCTAACCCTATACCAACCCTAACATAACCCTAAACCCAAAAACTAACCGTAACCTAATCCTAAACCTAACCCTATACCAACCCTAACATAACCCTAAACCCAAAAACTAACCATAACCTAATCCTAAACCTAACCCCCTAAACCTAACCTAACCCTAAACCCAACTCCAAAATCCTAACCGTAACCTAATCCTAAACCTAACCCTAACCACTAAATCCTAACATAACCTGACCCTAAACCTAACCCTATACTAACCCTAAACCTAATCCTATACTATCCCTAATATAACCCTAACCTTAACCCTAACCTAACCCTAACCACTAAATCCTAACCATAACCTGACCCTAAACCTAACCCTATTCTAACCCTAAAACCTAAACTTAACCCCTAAACCTAATCCTAAACCTAACCCTATACCAACCCTAACATAACCCTAAACCCAAAAACTAACCGTAACCTAATCCTAAACCTAACCCCTAAACCTAACCTAACCCTAAACCCAATCCCAAAATCCTAACCCTAACATAACCCTAACCCAACTCCAAAATCCTAACCGTAACCTAATCCTAAACCTAACCCCTAAACGTAACCTAACCCTAAACCTAACCCCTAAACGTAACCTAATCCTAAACCTAACCCCTAAACCTAAACCCAACCCCAAAATCCTAACCGTAACTTAAACCTAACCCTAACTGACCTAACCCTAAAATCTAACCCCTAACTCCTAACAGTAACCTAACCCATAATTCTTACCCTACTCCTTACCCTACTCCTTCCATTCAGTTGTGATTATTGTGAGATTTTTTTCTGAACAACATGTAGTTACACAATAATTCCATTGTATTAAACGTATTTTAATGTTACTATATAGTAGTTAAATACAGCCAAATTTGTTTACAGACATTTCCTTTCTTAAAATAAAGTGTTGGATAGGAAACTAGCTAAAATGTTATGCCTGTGGATCTGGAATACTCTGCTGATTGGTTGGTCTCTATGGGAATAAAAGTTGTACCTTTTCATACGCGTACAATCGTACAAGTCGTACAAACTTACAATTCCGCCATTTCGTACAAAAGACTATGATATAGTCTGCCTTTTTATTTGTCTTAAAAGTCAACACGAAATAAAAATTGTCTGTTTATACTTTCTTAATACCTGTAACTGGTCTTTATGAAATCCGCCTCTAAAACAACATTCCTTTTCGGATGACATCACGAATCCCTCTTAGTTTTTCAACCCTTGCCGTCAACCTGGCTCCATTCTAGTCATGGGATAAACGATTGGCTAGTTCGTTTTGGCAATTTGCCCCTGCTGGTAGATGCTATAACTACACCATTCTGTGGGCAAACAAGCATCTTCTCCATTGACAGCCATTCAAACAATCTGAAAGTTAATTTACCCTGAAATAAACATCATTCAGCCACATTCCATCAGACATTTTCACATTGTTTTGTCACAGATTAACTCCACTTATGCGTTAGCTTAAGCACATGGCACAGAGTCTCCTGAACTGAGATCAGTTAGTTTAAATACATTTAAATGATGCGTTGTGTGTCGTGAAGCCAAAGGACAACATCCACGCATGTGCACGCGGGTCGCACGAGGTTATTGTAGATTTGACCACTGCCTTATTTTTTTGAAGGCCTCTTAAAAGTGCCAAAAATGTCCCTGTGAGGGGTGTCACCACTCAGGATGGTCGCTAGTAAATGAGGTTCTTGTAGTGCCATCAGCCAATCCTTGTTGAATATCCTGTTTCACTCAGAAATATATATTTCGAATATAGTTTCATATTGATTTTAAGTCTCAAGAAGCGGTTTATGATTTTCTGTATGTGCAGGAATTGTTCGTGAAGGCAAGATCTTTCATGACTTCCACATTTCTGCAGAAAGCATCTCTCCAAACTAACACTATTGGTCGAGTGTTGCTGTGTCGGGCTGAAGGAGACGCTCAAACAAACATCTTCAGTCCACTGGCAGTATTCGGGCGATTATACCTTTAAAGAGTGAGAGTCATTTCCAGCAAGTTATTGTGTTTTGATATTAATGGGAAACGTACACTCTTGCTGTGTGTTTAATTCCTATAGGAGTGAGTGAGTGTGTGTGTGTGTGTGAGTGTGTGTGAGTGAGTGAGTGTTTGCGTGAGTGTGTGTGTGTGTGTGCGCGAGTGTGAGTGTGTGTGTGTGTGTGTGTGTGTGTGTGTGTGTGTGTGTGTGCGTGTGAGTGTGAGTGTGTGTTTATAACACAAGTTTGAGCAGTACAGAGGCCTAGTTTTCCCACAGACAGATGTCTGTGTCGTGTGTAACTCACTGGTATTACCTGATTAAAAACAATTTATCTGAAAAACTGTGTCAAGGATTGTATTACAAGGATTACAGTCGGCATGGAAAGCGAGGGACTGTGTTCAGAACGAAATGTTTTTTTGTTTTTTTCCCCTTTAAATAGGTTTCTATGGAATAAGTAAGACTGAGATTTTTGGCTTAAATGTGATTTTGCAGCAACTACACAATTACACTCGGCATGCTTATAAAGGGGCTCTGACTAACAGACAGACAGACAGATAGATAGATAGAAATGTGTGACAGACAGACAGACACATAGACAGACAGATAGATAGATAGACAGACAGACAGATAGACAGACAGTAGTGACAGACAGATAAAAAAAGAGTGATAGACAGGTAGAAAAGAGAGACAGACAGACAGAAAAGAGAGACAGACAGACAGAAAAGAGTGACAGACAGATAAAAAAAGAGTGATAGACAGACAGACAGAAAAGAGTGAAAGACAGACAGACAGACAGATAGATAGACAGACAGATAGATAGATAGAAATGTGTGACAGACAGACAGACAGACGGACAGACACATAGACAGACAGATATATATACAGACAGACAGACAGACAGACAGACAGACAGACAGACAGACAGATAGATAGATAGATAGACAGACAGACAGAAAAAAGTGACAGACAGACAGACAGACAGAAAAGAGTGACAGACAGACAGACAAGAATGACAGACAGACAGACAGACAGACAGACAGACAGACAGACAGACAGACAGGTATAAAAGAGTGACAGACAGACAGGTAGAAAAGAGGGACAGATGAACAGACAGATAGTGACAGACAGACAGACAGACAGACAGACAGACAGACAGACAGACAGACAGACAGACAGACAGACAGATAGATAGATAGATAGATAGATAGATAGATAGATAGATAGATAGATAGATAGATAGATAGATAGAAACGTGTGACAGACAGACAGACAGAAGGACAGACACATAGACAGACAGATATACAGATAGACAGACAGATTGACAGACAGATAGACAGACAGATAGATAGACAGACAGAGAGACAGATAGACAGAGAGACAGATAGACAGACAGATATACAGATAGACAGATAGACAGATAGACAGATAGACAGACAGATAGACAAAAACTTAGACAGACAGATAGACAGACACATAGACAGACAGATAGACAGACATATAGACAGACAGACAGATAGACAGACATATAGTCAGACAGAGAGACAGACACATAGACAGACAGATATACAGACAGACAGACAGACAGACAGATAGGGTTGTAGTGCAATTTTGTTATTTACAACCACAAACTACAAGGTGTTGTTGTTGTTGTTGTTTTTGCGATGCACGCCTTGCGGCTGTTCAAGACGTCTTGTGCACAGAACAGATGTTTTTTGGTTGTGTGAAACGCAACAGCACCAAATAATAAATGTGGTTCACTGAGGGTGAGAGTTATCTTCGGCACATCTGTTGGTCTCTTCTGACTGTATACGTTACAAGTACTGTAGATTAAAAGAGCAAACCGAATATTTACTGAAAAACTAAAATCCACATCGAGGCACTCTTGTGAGGTTTTAGTTAAAAAGACTTTATTTCTGAGAGCACCAACACGTATCAGCCCAAATTCAGAGAGAAGATCGTCTGTTGGGTCGTCACAGAGATGATGTCATTTTGTTTTATCTGACTGTTCATATATTCGTTTATGTCGTGTATTGCTTCATTTCTGTTCTGCTTGAAGGTCGATGTTGGTGTCATACAACTTTCGGCCACTAGTGGCCAGTATGTGTAGAGCACTATCAGAAGACCATTAAGTCACTTCCTGTTTCTTTCATTTTGTGACACCCTGATGAAGGCCTGTTTGGGCCGATACACATTGGAGCTTTTATAACACGTAGCCCTCACAATCAAGATAGGACAAATATTCCTGTGACAGACATTCAAAAGCAGTCATGTGTTTTTCAAGTAACCTATAAATTGCGATAAGTTCGTGATGTTTAACCAGTGACCAGGTTGTTTGAGGATTCATAAAAAATTGTCATCATTTGCTCACCCTCGTGTTGTTCCAAACCCAACTTTCTTCCTTCTGTGGAACACATAAGGAGATGTTTAGCAGAATGTTAATCTCAGTCACCATTCACTTTCATGGCATATTTTTCCGTGCATTGAAAGTGAATGGTGACTGACGGGTTTCGTTGAAGTAAGAAGGTCACACAGGTTTGGATTGGCTGCTGATTGGCTCAAATAAAAAAAATTAAAGTGTTGAGTGCACACGAGCAAAGTAAACGCTAAAAAGGCACTTCCAATAGAAGTCAATGGGGTTTAATATGTAAACGCTAAAACACTCACGGTTTCAAAAGGTATAACCATTAGAGCGCAAGCGTGATTTTAGTGTTGCTTAATAACCTTTTATGATGTCATAGTGAAATGATATCCAATATTACAACCTCGTTGTCATGACAACGCTGTTATCTGGTGATGCCATGATGTCAGTAAATCCCTCATTTAATCACACTGTTAATCGTGTTAACACATGTTGTTTACGTGTTTTAACTTTTACAGATTGACCCCCATTGACTTCCATTGTAAATGTCTCACTGGAACACACATTTGTGCTCTTTTTTTAACAAGCAGTACGCCTCAAATGCTGTCGATTGAGCTTGTATTTTAAGAACCGCATGACCTCCAGTCATGTCAGCAAAACTGTTTAAAATGATGGACAGGCAGAAAGTGTTTCTGATTGGCTAAAAAAAAAAAAAAAAAAGTGCAGGCGACTCCTCTGACATTTAATATTTGCTGTTTACAGAGTCTTGGGATGTCCCATAGGCATAGAGCAAGTACAGCAGCGACTGTGTTGTGTTTAGTGATTGACAATAACAATATCTATAGACAGCAGCGTGGCCAATATAATGCTAATATTTACTATTCTGAAATATGTTGCATATATGAACAAGTATGGTACTTATAAACCATGCATACGTGTGATTCCTTTATTATGCATTTCTTGGCACAATGCGTGAAAGCACTAAATGCGTTAATTAATCAAATAGATTAAAACAATTAAGAGAATGTGCAATGGTTGTTTCACATGTACAGGTGTGCAGATACAGTTGAGGACATATTAGAAACATGTATCAGCGTGCAAATAGTCATGTGCATGTTTTGATCTTACATCTTTGTCTTTAAGCGTCACTCGGGCTCCTCCGCGCGTTGAATAACACTCATGTGCCTCATGCCATTTCTCCGCGCACTTCCCGTTGGCACGATGCGTTAAAAGCACCCGTGCATTCAACTGTAAAGCTGTCAAACAAGCAGCATGTTGCATCAGATCGTCTCTCTCTCTCTCTCTCTCTCTCTCTCTCTCTCTCTCTCTCTTTCCTCCAGAGTTGACAGGAGGTAATCCCCTCCATGTGAGGAGGCGGCGCGGACGCGGAGGCGTGTTGTTCCCCATTCAAATCCTTACTAGTCCTATAAAAAGCGGCACTCGGAGCCGGAGCGCGAGAGACTGTACGTACACAACCGCGCACTCGCAATCTATACCGGTCCTGATGGGGGGCGCGGAGATGCTGCAAGGCTCCGCAGGTGTCCAAACGGCGCGGGCGCTGAAAAACGCCGCCGTGTGCCTGATGCTGCTCCCCCGATTGCTGCTGGCCGCCGTGATGCTGTGGCTCCTGGACTTCCTGTACATCCGCAGGAAGGTGATGATGAAGATGCGCGAGAACGAGGGCGGCAGTGGTAGCCCCGACGACCCGGTGCTGTGCGTGTCCGACTCCAACAAGATGTTCACGGTAGAGTCGCTGCGCGCCGTGTGGTACGGACAGAAGCTGGACTTCTTCAAGGCGGCGCATCTGGGTGGCGCGGCGCCCAACACCGAGGTGGTCCCGCTGGTTGACGGCGGCGAGCGGGCACTGCGGATCCTGGACTACGCCCGCGGCCGGAGACCCCTCATCCTGAACTTCGGCAGCTGCTCCTGACCGCCGTTCATGACGCGCCTGTCGGCGTACCAGCGCGTCGTGCGGCAGTACGCGGACATCGCGGACTCGCTGCTGGTGTACATCGAGGAGGCGCATCCGTCGGACGGCTGGGTGAGCTCCGACGCGCCCTACCAGATTCCCCGGCACCGCTGCCTAGAGGACCGGATCCACGCCGCGCAGCTCATGCACCGGGAGGTGCCCGGGAGCGCGGTGGTCGTGGACACCATGGACAACTCGTCCAACTCGGCGTACGGCGCCTACTTCGAGCGCCTCTACATCGTGAAGGACCAGAAGGTGGTGTATCAGGGCGGCAGGGGTCCGGAGGGCTACCGGATCTCGGAGCTCAGAGACTGGCTTGAGCGCTACCGGAACGATCTTGAGGATTCAGCCGCGGTCGTGGTTCACGTTTAAGACGTGGATGTTTTTTCCCCTCCAGATCACTCTTGTGTCCTTATGATGGAGTCATTGGCTGCGTTTCAAAACTGGGGATCACACCTGCATATAAGCTGCTCTGCGTTTCGGAGCGCTGAAACATTGACTGAGGCGCGAACCGCAGAGTTCACCTCGAGGCGGATGGTACTGAACGGTGAGACGGTATGAGGGCATATGCCTCACCACTGATCAAGTCACCACGATATCAACATTGAGCGCTACTTGCGGGTTAAATTGAAAACGAACCAAATATCTAGTTAACTGACCGGTCTCACCGCGATACATACTTGAATGGCGATGGCTTTAAAGATCGGTTTGATCAAGCTTTGAGTCCTATTATGAATGGCTGGCGAGTAACCGACATACGCATTGATCAGTTCTGGCTGCCAGGCCGTGCTTGATGGATGTCCGCACGCCACCAAAATGCTCTGAAAGTGTAACCATTACGGGTTTCAAAACCGGCCACCGTCTTCACTAACGTTCAATAAACTCTTATATCACCAAACATTTGGCGAAACATACTCTGGCTGTTATATCTACCGAATGCCCAAACTGGCGGATACCTTTGTTACCGCTGCTCGCAGCGGATCCAATTACCGGTTTCAGTATACTGGAAACGACCGCGACGGCGTGGCTCCAGCATCAATCCCCACGAAAGGTTGAGATAGAGATGATATACACATGCCACATCAAAAATACGCGGCGTTGCCCAGCATGACCAGCGGCAGCCGAGGTCCAAATTTGAGTCACCATCCACATTCGGACGGATGTTCCGGATGGCCAAACGACTGAGGCGGAGGGTATCAACTTTTCGACGGAGGCAATATAGCTTGGCTGACCAGAGTATAAACGGAAATATCCCACATCTGTTGAAATCAATGATTGTTTAGGGTCACACTCTGGGTTCATCGATCACCTGTGTTCTGAGCGTTATGAAGGTCATTAGATCAAAAAAGTCTCTCACATCATTTAGCCTTGAGTACGTCTGGCTTTGGCTCAGCCCGCAAGTGAAGATGCCAAAGACCTGAACCCGCCCCCAGAAAGTTCTTGGTGGGCTAAAGTGGTTCTTCCGGTCTTCTTTGAGAGAAAATCGAAAATCTTGATGAACCGTAGGGAGCCTTGGTTTGGTTCATGCCGCCCGCAACAGTGTCTTCGCTATAGACCACGGTTTCAATGACGATTGGTTTTGTCAACAAAGATTCGATTTGATGTTTAGGTTAAACAGGCAATTTGACGAGCTGCTACTATAGCTTTACATCCTTGAAGATTTGCTTTAAAATCCAACCACTACTGGAAGACAAAGAAATGGACATATTCGAACAAACCCATTCGACGACTCATTTGATCCTCCGTGTGTGAATGGCGTTGTGCGTGCGGTGTGTGCGTGTGCGTGCATGTGTCGGTGGAGGCGTCATCGTGCTCCTGAGCGACGGTGACCGGTTTTTTCAAAGACGGTCCAGAAACCATCGATGCATTTATCGAGTACGGATATAAAATACGTTGCATTTGACAAAGGCTTGCAAATAAGTGGTACGAGGTACCTTTCAAATAGAACGCCCCCAAATGGTCATCATATTCCATTGAAAATGAAAATGATTATCATCACCATTATGATGATACCATGAGAGGAATGACCTCTTGAATCGATGTAAAACAATGAAATGGCTTTGATGAATGCAAAAACAGCATTCGATTGGTACTATGATTTCTAACAATTCTTCAAGATGCTACATTTACGAATTCGGTAATGCGAATCCATCGAATATGTATCATGATGAATACCGTTTATAATACCACGGTTAAAATATATTTATTCCACCGGAAGTCATCAACGGTACTACATTCTCGTATTTCAAAATGTACGAACGCCCCGCCCCACCCCAGCCGGAAACAGGATTTTTTTGATGAAGAATGATAAATAGTGATAGTGTCAAAAGAGAACGATGATGATGAATAAAACTGATACCGAGGAATGTACGAACTGTTTTTCAAAGTGAGCAACGATCATTAACGAATGGTCGACATGGTATGACGGTTTGACGCCTCGTAACCAGTTGACTTGAACACCTGCTGACCATTGTAACGTCGTGTCACCAAGCACTTTGTTTTTTTCTGTGTTATTCTTTAGAAGAGATTTTATGATTCTTTATATTCTGTTCTCGGTTCCAAACTTTGTTTATTGATTCTACCTAAGGCTCAGGTATTCAATCAGAGGTTTCACTGTGGGCCCGGAGTAAAATGCTAACGAAATAAGAGACTAGCTGTGTCACTTCTCGGTGTTTATACTTCGTATGAAGAGGAAGGATTCTGACAATATGCTTGAAACCCAGTTCCATCCATTTCAATCTAAACGATAGGGAATGGTTTAATGTTCAAGTTTCAGTATACGAATGGGAGTTTAAATAAATATGCGATTTGAGACTTGCGTCATCACTGATTTTCTAAGTACTAGTTATGGCAAATCAATCTTGCCATTTTGGTTAACCTGAAAATGTAAAATGTAACATTTGGAAAATACGATATTCCTTGGGATTGAACTATGCTAGGCTCAAAATAAGAGAATAAAATGCTCAAATGGAAACCGAATGATAAGATATTCTTTGATGAGAAAATAACTTGGAAAAAGAACATGGAAAAGATTTCCTACGAATCATCATTCGAGAAAAATGATGATAAAGTCAACGATAATGATCAATTCAATCAAAATGAATGATGAATGATGGACATCTTCATCATGATTATTGATTCGTGGATTGTTCCAAAAGAAGTGAAATGGCCGACGGAACTTCAAACAATGGATTACCAAAATATGACGATGATTGATTTCTTCAATGGACCGCTATCAAACCAGTACTTGAGCTGGAGATGTCTGTTTAAGATGATACAGAGTGGACTGTTATATAGCAACGTCAGAACCAAACAGAGCTTAAAAGTATTGTCATAAAGAATTATGACCGAAGAAACCATATTAATGACTCACATCATTATTTATATCTGACTACTTTATAGGAATGTAATTTTTGAAATAAAAGAAAAGAAATTTTGTTCGAGTAATATACTAAAACCCCAAACATGCTGAGCAGATTTGCTTTCTGCACTGACAGCCATACCAGTAACTGAAGGTGGCTGTACTCAAATAGTATTTATCGTCATGTTTTATAGCCCAACAAATTACCATACACACACATATACATATCCTAAATCTGCATGAGTATGAGGCATTGTTCACACAAACCAGTATCGCTAAACAAGTGGAAAATGAATCAAATAATCACACAGTGCTTATTACCCTGTGTCAAAGGTCAGAATGTAGGATAACACAGATTTGTGGGTGAGGACTCTTCTCACTAGGGCAAACAGCACTCACTTCTTCTTTAGAAAATGTAGAAGTACTTTTAACAGTAATGTACTAAGATGTTAGTATATTATATAGAAGATATATAGAAAGCTGAAGCTGTAATGGTGTTTGATTGCGCTCAAGAGCACAACAGTCACATTTCACTACACACAAACATCTGAACGTCGTGTTTGCAGCACTTAAGCCACTCGATGTCTGTGAATACAGTGATTTTACCATGGGTAAGGGCGTTCAGTAGATATGAAGCAAAAAACGCTACTAACTATGGTATACATAGTTAATGTGCTGTCTCGTGCATTTTACATTAACACTGAACACGGCTCGTCCACTCAGAAATTAGCATGGGATTTTATTATGGGATGTATTTGTATTTATTGCTCAATTATATATTAGCATCAAAGGCTATTTACACGTCAAGAACAAGGTGAACTCAATCAATCAATCAAGCAACTATATGAAAATAGCTCAAATAAATAATACTAAAACAATTAATCTTCAAAAAAGATAAGATTCTTAAAATGTCTTTGGGGTAAAAAAAAAAAAAAATAATAAAATTGTCTAATAACATTAAAAAATATATTTAAATTTATATATATATATATATTAAAGAGACTTAAAAAAAAAAACAATTACAATGGAAGTGTTTATGGGTCAATACGTAAACATTCAAATACTCACGGTTTCAAAAGTATAGACACAAGATGTAAACAATATGTGTTTTAACGTGACTTTACGGTCATAAAATCACTTACTAACCACATAGACAATTTTACAACTTCGTCATGTCATCTTGACGCAACACCGTAAACCCTAAAATGACCATAAAAATTAGGATTTAAAGAACTCAAATAATACACAAGTTTAAACAGAATAATTAATGTAATTGCTTTTATAAAATTATAAACGTGATATTTCTGCCTTTAAACGCTCTAAAAATCGGCCCCATTGACTTCCATTGTAAGTGTCTCACTGGAACACGCATTTAGAGAAAAGGAGGGACGAGTCGAAATTAGTTTTGTGGTAATCAACATCGTCACAAATGCTGTTGATTAAACTTAACTGGTATTGAACCCGGAATATTCCTTTAAACTTTACCGGCAGGTCCAAAGGGGGGCGCTATATCGCGAAAATAGTTTACGCTTAAATGCTCAAGTCCCCGTATACATTAGTCAGGCATGTGAGGTATCGTATGAAAGCTTAAAATCTGAACTTTTCAGAGATGACATCGCTTCTGCATTTATGTTACTTAAAATAACAAAATAATGCCTTAAAACATCCGCGTCGCAAATAAGCGCCCCCTAGTGGTTATGTAGTAGAAATATGAATATGAACATATAAAAGTTTTTAAAATAGATCTTAGACATGTCATATATCAAATTAAAGCTCTCATTCTCAGGAATGTGACTCTATAGATTATTCTGTTGCACTAATACCACAGTTTAAAAGATTATCAAAAGAGTCACAAAGTGAAATATGATTTCTGTAAGACATCAAATACAAACGTCTCTTTTATGCAACGATAACTGCTGCTGTAAGCCCCAAATAGCTAAAAAACATTATATCTGCTTTTACCTTAGGAAATTATCTAAAAAAAAATTGCAATTTGTTTACTTGTCTGTGAGTTTGCTTGTGTGAATAATCCAATGCTATTTCTCAGTTGTCCAGAACAAAATACGCAAACCCGCAGGAAAAGCATGATAAACAAATAATCAGAATATATGTTATTGAATACTAATATGTTATTAATATACAATGTTATACAACATCGCAAAGGGGAGGATCTCAGCTTTCTAATGACCCCTAGATTAAGCTTGTAGTCCACTCAGAGGCCGAGATATTCAATGAAATAATGAGGGTGTTGCTTGAACTGATCATTAGACTGAATGTCTATGGACGAGCTCATCTGTGAGGGGTATAATGTGTTAGAGCGCCCCCTACAGTTCACATCTGTGAGGGGTAAAATGTGTTAGAGCGCCCCCTACAGTTCACATCTGTGAGGGGTATAATGTGTTAGAGCGCCCCCTACAGTTCACATCTGTGAGGGGTATAATGTGTTAGAGCGCCACCTACATTTCACATCTGTGAGGGGTATAATGTGTTAGAGCGCCCCCTACAGTTCACATCTGTGAGGGGTAAAATGTGTTAGAGCGCCACCTACATTTCACATCTGTGAGGGGTATAATGTGTTAGAGCGCCCCTACAGTTCACATCTGTGAGGGGTATAATGTGTTAGAGCCCCCTACAGTTCACATCTGTGAGGGGTATAATGTGTTAGAGCGCCCCTACAGTTCACATCTGTGAGGGGTATAATGTGTTAGAGCCCCTACAGTTCACATCTGTGAGGGGTAAAATGTGTTAGAGCGCACCTACAGTTCACATCTGTGAGGGGTATAATGTGTTAGAGCCCCCTACAGTTCACATCTGTGAGGGGTATAATGTGTTAGAGCCCTCACAGTTCACATCTGTGAGGGGTAAAATGTGTTAGAGCTCCCTACAGTTCACATCTGTGAGGGGTAAATGTGTTAGAGCTCCCTACAGTTCACATCTGTGAGGGGTAAAATGTGTTAGAGCCCTCTACAGTTCACATCTGTGAGGGGTAAAATGTGTTAGAGCGCCCCTACAGTTCACATCTGTGAGGGGTAAAATGTGTTAGAGCCCCCTACAGTTCACATCTGTGAGGGGTAAAATGTGTTAGAGCCCCCTACAGTTCACATCTGTGAGGGGTAAAATGTGTTAGAGCCCCCTACAGTTCACATCTGTGAGGGGTAAAATGCGTTAGAGCCCCTACAGTTCACATCTGTGAGGGGTAAAATGCGTTAGAGCCCCTACAGTTCACATCTGTGAGGGGTATAATGCGTTAGAGCCCCCTACAGTTCACATCTGTGAGGGGTATAATGTGTTAGAGCCCCCTACAGTTCACATCTGTGAGGGGTATAATGTGTTAGAGCCCCCTACAGTTCACATCTGTGAGGGGTAAAATGTGTTAGAGCCCCCTACAGTTCACATCTGTGAGGGGTAAAATGTGTTAGAGCCCCCTACAGTTCACATCTGTGAGGGGTATAATGTGTTAGAGCGCCCCCTACAGTTCACATCTGTGAGGGGTATAATGTGTTAGAGCGCCCCCTACAGTTCACATCTGTGAGGGGTAAAATGTGTTAGAGCGCCCCCTACAGTTCACATCTGTATATTGTGAATTTCCATTATTTATCTCCAAAGGTCAATGTAGTTGCAACTATGACAAATATTATTTTCAAATGAGAGTATTTTCTGTGGAGGAAAACGTTGTTCTAGTGTGTAAACATTAGATAATGCACTTTTAAAGGAATGTGGTGATTTTATCTGTATGATGCACAAGCCACAGGGTTGTTACTTATACAGTGTTATGAATCAGTCACTTATGAGGTGGCATTTCAGCTCACCGGTATTGTAAACACTGAAAAGACTTCAATTACTGTCTTGTCCTTATCAAACAGCACGACACTCGTGTAGTGTCTGGTAGAGTTTGAGTGATGAAGGTCTTCAGCGGACACTCACGAGAATGTTTAGTCTGACGGTGAACGGACACCAACACGACAGGAACGAGGCCGGTTTTAGGGGAATGATGGAAATACGTGAGAGTGCATGAAGAGGGCTTTGAACGAGTGTCTCTCTCTCTCTCTCTCTCTCTCGATAAGAGGCCACGTGGCGGCTATCCTCGCCGTTCCGTTAACGTATCCAGCGCTCTTCTTCATCAGCTGGCCGAGCAGCCCTTTAATCTCTGCATACTTATACACTGAAGTTAGTTTAAGCCTGAACTTGAAAATATTAAGTGTACATTTGTACTCAATTGAAACAAAGAAGTAAATATTATTTATTGTTCGTTATCTTTACAATGCATCATCACGCATCAGTCCTGAAGTCGAAAATCATGTCCGATTGCTCATTTGAGTACGTTTCACTAGTAAATAAAATAAGTCAGTTTTACTCAACTTTTCAAAGCTGCTGTTCCCAGCATGCACCATGTTGGAATAATTAATGAGCTTGCACGGTTTCACTGTTTGCACGTTTATGTACAGCATTAGTACTATTAATTGTGTTACGTTCGGACACTTCTTGTTTTCTGCACTTCATGTTCATGCATTATGCTTCCCTGATGAAGGCTTATGTCATGGTGTACACGACAAACATTCGTTTATAACGACAGTTCAAGACGTGAAATATACGAAGAACATTTTAATTCATATTTTACTTCGTTTATTTAAGTAACATATAGTATATATCATTTTGTATGTCAAATTGATTGTATTTACAGTGTTGAATTTATGTTGTATTAATATTATGTCATGAGATTCACTTAGAAACAAATCTAGAAAATATTTTCTTTTTTTAAGACGTTTTTTTCAGTGTATCGCCACAAGATGTAAATAATATTTGTGTTAACATGATTGAAGTGTGATCTAGTTATATACGACTTTACAACTTTGTTGCCATGACAACGTGACACTTAAATGACAACTTTAAACGCTACACTTAACAGCTCAAATAATACGCAAGTGTAAACAGAAGAATTAATGCAAGTGCTTTTATTAAATTATAAGCGTCACATTTCTGACTTTAAACCCTCCAAAATTGCCCCCACTGACTTGCATTGTAAGTGTCCCACTGGAACACACATTTGTGCTTTTTTTTAAAAAAAAAAGAGGAACGAGTCAAATTACTTAATTGTTTTTTTTTTTTTTTTTTTTTTTTGTGCAAAGAAATCCACATTA
>NC_068303.1:1239776-1249776 GCF_025860055.1 Xyrauchen texanus
ACATCTTCATCCCAGGTTGCCATGAGAACCATGTTGCTATGAGATCAATCTATTTGTGCAATCATGGAAGGCACGGAGCGTTTTTGTAAAAAGCAGTGGGTATGGATACAGTCCCGCAACGGGCACTTATCCACTGAAC
This sequence comes from Xyrauchen texanus, assembly GCF_025860055.1. Taxonomy (NCBI): domain Eukaryota; kingdom Metazoa; phylum Chordata; class Actinopteri; order Cypriniformes; family Catostomidae; genus Xyrauchen; species Xyrauchen texanus. The sequence continues at coordinate 1,239,916 of NC_068303.1, forward strand.
AACACCGTTTCGAAGGTCACAACAATCCAATAGCGCAAGATATAATGATCAAGGATGCTTTTGTAACGGGTCATTTTGAATTGGCATTTCGATTACAGATTTTGAAGCGGTTGTGTCCTCTATGCATGCACTTGAACACATGACAATCGTGCAGGTACAATGCCAGAGGGAAGATTATACCGAATCCTAAGATGTACTCTAATTCACTGGCTCCCTGCACGGCGTTCCCTGCTCCCTACACACTCAGCAGTGGACATCCGTAAGGCCTGAAACACACTATATGCAAGTATGTGAAGGCAAACGCTTCAATCAACACAAGCTCAATTTTATGTGGTGTTGCGTTCAGAAGTTTGTCAGACCACAATGCAATGTTTCCTACACCGCTTTCCCACTCCGCCGCCACTGAATCTACAGAAAAATACTTGATTTTGTAAGGAAAATGTACCCAACTTTCAGTGTTACGGAGCGCTTATTGTGTTCCCTCGCAATAAGAGTTGCGTTCCCTCCAGAAACGTTTTGATAATAAGTTCTGTGTTCCCTCGCAATATTTTGTGTTCTCTTTCAGTACGTTTTGTGTTCCTTCGCAATGGGTTTTGAGTTACATCACAATAGTTTGCGTTCCCTCTCGACACGTTTTGCGTTCCCTCGCGATACGTTTTGCGTTCCCTCGCGATACGTTTTGCGTTCCCTCCGCGATACGTTTTGCGTTCCCTCGCGATACGTTTTGTGTTCCCTCCGCGATACGTTTTGCGTTCCCTCGCAATGGGTTTTGTGTTCCCTTTTAATACGTTTTGTTCCCTCGCGATACGTTTTGCGTTCCCTCGCGATACGTTTTGTGTTCCCTCCGCGATACGTTTTGCGTTCCCTCGCGATACGTTTTGCGTTCCCTCGCAATGGGTTTTGTGTTCCCTTTTAATACGTTTTGTTCCCTCGCGATACGTTTTGCGTTCCCTCGCGATACGTTTTGTGTTCCCTCCGCGATACGTTTTGCGTTCCCTCGCAATGGGTTTTGTGTTCCCTTTTAATACGTTTTGTTCCCTCGCAATAAGTTTTGCGTTCCCTCAAAGGAACCCAACAGCCATTGTCCAATTCATGAACAAATGACTCTTTTGAAATGGATGAGTCGTTACTAAATCGACATTTGGCACACTTCCTGAACATATCAATACTTTGAGCTGTTTTGTAAACCTTAAGATTGGTGAAACTTAAATCAGTGTCACTGACGAGTCGTTCATATGACAAAAAAACATTTGTAGTAATAATGATTAAATTATATTTCATTATAATTTTAACCAATATTTTATTTTGTATTAAAACAAATTATATTGTAGTTTAAATATAATAAATAATATTTTAATAAAAACGAAATATAATAGAAGCAGAAGTTTGAAGAGAATCTCGCAAATTAGCTGAAAAGCGCAAATTGCTGAACAATAACAAACGAGTCGGGTTTTATTATAATGATGACATCACATTATATGTATTGGCATTGTAATCATCACATCTTTTGGCCTTTAAAACTGCCATTGGGTGACTGAAATGTACCGTTGACACTGAATGTAAAGTTTATTTCTGGTTCCGCTGATATTAACCAGTTTTTAGTTCGGCTTCTGGATTTAGCTAATGAAAGAGCACTTGGATGAGATATTGTCTAGTCCTGCATTTGCTCTGTCAGATGCAACAGGCATTCCCATCGGGAGCTCTTTAGCATCTATTGAAATCAAGCATTTGTCTCTTCTGTACGGAATAAAGGAGCTCTTCTAATGGAACCGGCATGATGCCCATAATCAAGGCACAGAGCTGGCAGCTCTCCTCAAATCTGTATCTTTGCTCTCCTCCCACATGCCCAGAGGTTGCTTTGCATAACTGTGACGCATTTCCTGCGGCAGCTGGCTGGGAATCCTGTGGAGGTGGAGAATCCCTGGAGACTTTGTGCTGCAACATGTTGTAGACGAGCACACTCGGCTGTCTAACGGCTTTAATGCACGGAGCTTATCTCCTCTGATGACCCCGGACGTGACCCCTTCGCCTCTGCATTTTATTTTCAACCATCTGTAGCATTTCTTTCTCGTCCGGGCAAGCCGTGTGGATTAAGTGCCACCCACCCGTGGGAGTTAATACCGAACTTCCGCCATACGGTCACAGTATGAAGCCGTGAGCAAACTGGTGTGAGGTGTGTGAAGGTTGCATGGTTGCGCGCTAAGCACACCTGGGGCTTTTACTTGGCACGGCTGATAAAATCCTGTGTCCTTACGTGACTTCAGCTATGCTGCAATGACTCACAACAAGAGTAAACAGGTTCCTGGCATCTTCAGTGTACTGAACTTGCTGTTTCACTGCGATGCAATCAAAACAGTGATGTCATCATAATCAAACCTTTTCCTTTTATGCCATACGGCAAAAATAAATAAAATAAATATGACCAATATATATGTATATGTATAAATGTATATATGTATATTTATTTATTTTTATTTTTTGACCTTCAAATGTGAATACATTACACAAATGTGACCGGGGCAAGAGAATATATTTGCTTTATTAAAATGCGTATTAGCTTTAAATGGAAATGTATGTGATTGTGAAGTAGATCAAACTGTTTTCTGACTTTATACTTTATATAATATTTTTCTACATATACATATATATATATATAAATAAAAACGTGTATATTTTTATACATATAAATAAATGTATTTTATATATATATATAATATAAAAAAGCGTGTATATTTTTATACATATAAATAAATGTATTTTATATATATATATAAATAAAAAACGTGTATATTTTTATATACACATATATATATATATATATAAATAAAAACGTGTATATTTTATTATACATATAAATAAATGTATTTTTATATATATATATATAAATAAAAAAACGTGTATATTTTTATACATTAAATAAATTATTTTATATATATAAATAAAAAACGTGTATATTTTTATACACATATATATATATATATATATAAATAAAAGCGTGTATATTTTTATACATATAAATATATATTATATATATATATATATATATATAAATATATATATATAATAAACGTGTATATATAATATATATATATACACATATATATATATATATATATATATATATATATATATATATACGTATGTATATATATATATATATATACATATATATATATATATATATATATATATATACGTGTATATATATTTATATATACATATATATATATATGTATATTATATATATATATATATATATAAATAAAACACGTGTATATTTTATACATATACATAATTATATATATATATATATAAATAAAGTGTATATTTTCTATATATATAAATAAAAAACGTGTATATTTTTATATACATAAATAAAAACGTATATTTTATACATATATATAAACAAGGTATATTTTATACATATACATAATCATATACATACACATACATACACACACACACACACAGTTTTAAGGGTGGATATAACAAAATATAATGTTTATGCATATACACTCCACTGGGATAAAATGAATGCCATTAAAGAGATCGCTCCTTTCCTTGGAAATCCGCTTCACTGTAAGCATTAGCGTAACATATGTTTGTTTTGTTTGTTTTGTTTTTTTCTTAGTTCAAAGAGAGGTTCTGTGAGGTTAACCTCATTTGTACCGATAACATCCATTAATCCAAAAGCCACTGGGAACGTCGCAGCAGATTTAAACCGTAATCCAGCTGTGAGCACGAGCCTCTGCTCGCACAACTCCTGCTAACCTGGGAGTCACCTAATAATACCGCTGACCCCAGAGGTCACGACCTTAAACACCACCAACACTCAGTCAGCTTTACTAACATGTCAAACGCACTCTACGAGTCTTCTCTTGCAGTTCAGGGGGTTTTGTTAGTCATACTTCTTTCCAACAAGCAGAAGAAGCTTCCAGAAACACACGATTAAATGAAAATTAACAAAGTATTTATTCTTCTTAAATGACAGGCTCAACAGACACGGCAAGAGTCGCAACAGAGTGATCGAAGAGCTCACGTGCAAACACTTATTTAAGTTATTAAGAAACTGTATGTCCGCATATGTACACTATATTAGGCTTCTTATTTGTGATTTAATTCAATTACCCAGTATGGCGCTATTATAATCAATAATCGAATATGAGCCTGCAACTGTGCCGTGTGCCTCCCTAGAGAATGCCGCAACACTATAATACAAAATAAAAGTCCTCAACACATTTGTTAAATTAATTTACAAATCTAAACATTTTATAATGTAGCTGCACAGGGCATTTGAAGTGTACAGATGACTGCAGAAATGATAGAAATAGGCCTATAAATGACCCGAAATATGTTTACTGACAAATTTGACGTAATTACAGTCATGTGACTAATTATATGTTATTATTTATAATGTGAATAATTTCAGCTTATTATTAGGGCTGTCAATCGATACAATATTTTAATCAAATGAATTGCACGGTTTGACGATTAAGCTTAATTAAATCGCAATTATTCAGTATATAATCGTATAAATATTTGCAGAGTAAGCCCCTCGAATAATAATAATAATTCAATTTAGAATGATTAAATTATTATAAATATATAAAAATGACAAATAAAATTTTTATATTATAAAAATAATAACACAATGTAATTAAAATGAATCACATTATTAAGGCACACGAGTAATGAGTTAAAAAGATGGTAACAAATACAATAAGGTTCCATTTGTTTGCATTATTTTACAACATTAGTTAACATGAACAACACTTTTACAGCATTTATTAATCTTAATTTCAACAAATACTAATAAATTCTTTAATCAAGTAGTGCGTGTTTACGTCAGTTAATTATGAACTAACAATGAGCAATTGTATGTTTATTAACTAGGATTAATAAAGATAAACGCTGTAAACAATATAATGATAATTGTGCATTCATGAGACCTAATGCATTAAATGTCAACGAATGAAACCTTGATGTAAACCGTTAACAAGAAGACATTATAAAAAGTGTCTTTAGCATCCAATATATTGTTAATTTGCATATTATTGAACATAAGCCAATAATTGACCATAATATATGCAATTACTTGAAAATAATTTAAGCTCTCCGTGTCATTATACCACATATGGTATTCAATAAGATCTTACCAACTGTGCCGCACAAGCCCTCAAAAGTGAAGCCAAAACGTCTCGATCGCCCCCCGGTGGCTGGTCCTAGTATATGTCATAAGCCCCGCCTCCCCATGTTATTCAACAGGACCAACTAAACAATTAAATTACACTTCACATATCTTTTTTCCAAAGATAGTTTCTGATTTACTGTCGTTTCTATCACGTTGATGTCATTTCAAGTGTTTGTTTTCAAAATAAGTTTGTTTTTAGTTATTTGATGCTATAAAAACGCTGCTGTGACATCATGATTGACAGCTGTGATTGACAGGTTCTCACTGAAGTAGTCACTGAAGCACCAACTGACTTTTTTTCGGGATCTTCGGAGGACTGAGGAGATTGGAGCTTTAAATTTAATATCAAAATTTCTATAATTAATTATTTCACACCGTCATAAGTCAAAAGTGCAGGGGGCGTGTGCTTGCGATTGATTCAGCGAGAGTGAGGGCGGGGCCTTGATTTCGCGTCTTTACTTTCTGCTCACTACTGCGCAGGTCTGGTCCCGAAATCGCAACTGCGCAGACTCAAGTCCCAAGATGTCAGCGCCATATCGGGACACTGGCGGCTTCAGTTCTCACCAATGGAAAAGAGCGAAGGGGCGTCGGCCATCTTTTTTTACAGTCTATGCTTTTTACAAGATGTCATACAAGTCTCAGGTGTCCCCAGAATGTGTCTGAAGTTTCGGCTCAAAATACCCCACGGATCATTTATTATATCATGTGATAAACGCCTCTGAGTGGAATCAAAAACACGCTGATTTCGTGTGTGTCTCTTTAAATGCAAATGAGCTGCTGCTCCCCGCCCCCTTTCAGGAAGAGGGTTGTGCCTTTATATCATTAAAATGTAGTTTTATTGTGAAAAAGAAATTCCATGAATGCAAAAGCAGTGTTTTTCTAAATCTATATGTAAAAGATTGTTTCGCTTTCATGCACAAAAGGGACACAAGATAATTACAAATAAATCTCTTTTAAAGGAAAATAAGGCTTTGATGTCATCATTTGTGCTCATCCACTAATGACCCGAGAGACTTCAGAAGACATGAAGCTTCCAGTAAGGGAACATAGTGAGCAATGAAACTCCCTGGTTTTTGGGAATTTTTAGGGAGAGAATCGGAACGTTTTTGCGAATGGGACAGCCCTAGAAATAGCCGACTCCCCGGCCAACAATCAGAACTGACCCGAGACGACCTACCAGTTAAGAACCCCAGTTCCAAAGAACCATAGAAATGAAAAGGTTCTCGTGTGTCATCAAGCTGTTAAACAAGTTCAGGACCTTTATTTCTTAAGGATGTCGTTCACTGAATACTCCTCACAGCACAACACTCACATCTTGAGTCATCCATCTGAAGCTAATTTGGGACGTAATTTCTCCATGACCTCCACCATAAGGGGCACCAACAGGGCAGGACATAATGCAGCAATCAGCCATAGAGACATAAATACAGTCGGCTCACTGTTGCCTACCTAGCTCCACATTCCCGACTCATCAAGCCTCAGGCCTCCCATGATGACTTTGCAAAGCTTCTGGGAAGTTTGTGCATTCCGAGAAGGCACATCACAAGCGCATTGCAACATTCGGGAAAAGCACGTCACATTCCAAGATTCCCACTCTGCTTGTCTTGGTCTGGGATTGCAATGGACGGATCTCTAAAGCGGTGCACCAAAGTGCCTGAAAGCCTGTAGGAGATTTTACAGGAATATTTGAAATAAAGCAGCACTTCTGAACAGCAGGTAACCCAATAAAGAGCTGAGATCAGAAGGTACAAACGGAGCACCTCCTAGTGGATACAGCGGAATTAGCCTTCACCGTCCAGTGCTCAGAGTTTCATTTAAAATTGATGTTGAGGTTTTTGATCTCTCCTTGATCATTTTCAGTTGTTTTGAACGCCTCTTCAAAGGCCGTTCTTTTGATAGCAACTGTGCAAATCCTTTTGAATGATGATGACTGGGCATCCAAGGACATTTTGTATTTATTTATTTATTAAACTCCCTCCCTGCCTTGATTCAGGGTTCCCAAACTTAAAATACAGGAGATATAAATGTAATTTGTGAAATGAGCTGTGGTGCATGACATTATGGAAAGCCAAAATGTGCTGGTTCAATACGATTTTGCACTATTGAAACTTAAGATTTCTAATGTGTCCATGAATGGAGCACAGACTCACAGGAGGAAGGAGATATTCCGCTAAAGGTACGGTCACTTTTACCGTGACGTGTTCACTGGCACGTGGGAATCGAGCGGCATGCTCAGCGGGGATTGTGGGATTACAAGCGTGCTTAGAAAGTGTTGAAAGTTTCTCAGAGTTGAGATATTTTCAGCCTTATGCTAATGAGGGATGGAAAGCGATGGGCACCGGCCAATCACTGTGAGCTGAAGCTCTTCAACATCTGAAGACAATGCAAACGTTTTTGCTGGATTTAGTGCTTTAATCACAAACAAATTTCAAATGATGATATCACGATCCGAGTCCAGAGGAGGTTGTGTCCGAGTAAAGACGAAGACCGGAGAGGGCCGAGTCCGAGTCCAGTCCGAGACCAGAAGAGGTCAAGTCTGAGTCAAGAGGAAGACTGGAGAGGGCCGAGTCCGAGTCCAGTCTGAGACCAGAAGAGGTCAAGTCTGAGTCAAGAGGAAGACTGGAGAGGGCCGAGTCCGAGTCCAGTCCGAGACCAGAAGAGGTCAAGTCTGAGTCAAGAGGAAGACTGGAGAGGGCCGAGTCCGAGTCCAGTCCGAGACCAGAGGAGGTCAAGTCTGAGTGAAGAGGAAGACTGGAGAGGGCCGAGTCCGAGTCCAGTCCGAGACCAGAGGAGGTCAAGTCTGAGTGAAGAGGAAGACTGGAGAGGGCCGAGTCCGAGTCCAGTCCGAGACCAGAGGAGATCAAGTCCGAGTCAAGAGGAAGACCGGAGAGGGCCGGGTCCGAGTCCAGTCCGAGACCAGAGGAGATCAAGTCCGAGTCAAGAGGAAGACCAGAGAGGGCCGAGTCAGAGTCCAGTCCAAGACCAGAAGAGGTCAAGTCTGAGTCAAGAGGAAGACTAGAGAGGGCCGAGTCCAGTCCGAGACCAGAAGAGGTCAAGTCTGAGTCAAGTGGAAGACTGGAGAGGGCCGAGTCCGAGTCCAGTCCGAGACCAGAAGAGGTCAAGTCTGAGTGAAGAGGAAGACCGGAGAGGGCCGGGTCCGAGTCCAGTCCGAGACCAGAGGAGATCAAGTCCGAGTCAAGAGGAAGACCGGAGAGGGCCGGATCCGAGTCCAGTCCGAGACCAGAGGAGATCAAGTCCGAGTCAAGAGGAAGACTGGAGAGGGCCGAGTCCGAGTCCAGTCCGAGACCAGAGTAGGCGGAGTCTAAGGCAATAGTTTTTATGAATGTATTAAATGTGTAGTTTAAAGAACTATTGGCTCATATATCAAATAAATCTCATTTGGTTGCAACATTCGGGAAAAGCACGTCACATTGCAGTTGGTTAAACAATATTACCAGTTGAGAATACAAATGAAATAAATGACACTTTTTGGTATTGGCATTACAATTACATGTCATTGTTAACAAAATGTCAATGAAAAAAGTGCCTTTGTGGCTCAGCAATTTGATACCAGCTTCATTCAAGTCAAGTAAACATTTCCTGGTTTCCTCATTTGCACATTTCAGTCACTGCAAGTCAAGTGAGCATTTCTGCTGACTTTAGCCTGCAAGAGCTCAGAGGAATGCACAGAAATTCCCTTCTGATGACATTGAGAGAAGTATTTTCATCAGTATGTGTAGCATTCAACTAATGGCTGAAGCATTTCTAAAAGACTACAAGCCGTACAGACCAACACAGTGCAATGAACCCAGATAGCACACGCACGTCTCCGAGATGTCCGTTTCAGATCTCTGTCTAAAAAGCATCTAAAACATCTTAAAAAGATCAGATTTACAATCATTCGAAATAATAACCGTCTCATTTGCTGAATGTCTTGGGGTGCGTTTGCACGACAACGATGTACTAAAAACGGAAACGTTTTTCCTTTGCGTTTTTTAAAAGTTTCACGTACAGACGATAAAGTTGTCAAAACGACTAAATGAACTGTATTGTGCATGCCAGGCCTGTAGTTGGCGATGTCACTTTGTAAAGAAACTACGCGCCTGCGCACAGAAGCGTTCTTCCACAGAGCGGTGAATACAAACAGCGAAGATGGCGAAAGCATCGCGCAATTTTGTCTGGACAGATGATGAGGATTAATTACTACAATTACTTTCCTGGAGAAGCGTCAATAAACTCAAAACCTTGAGCAGCACAAACACAGTCCTGCCGCCCGCCATTGTAGTTTTTAATATCTCGTGCGTTGTTTTGAAGTACTCGCGCGCATGCCTATAGAACACGTAACACGCGTCGCGCACACGATGTCATCGTTTTCACGAATTTGTGTTTTTGTTTGTTTACATGGAGACGATAACGGCATCATTTTCAAAAGTTTGCGTAACAGGCCCCAAAACGCCGTTGTCGTGGAAACGAACAGCCAAAACGCATAAAACGTTTTTGGTGCCAAGTGACTCCAGTCAGGTGTCCTTAGCAACCAAATTGGCCTGGTTGCTAGGGAGGGTAGTGTCACATGGGGTAACCTCCTCGTGGTCGCTATAATGTGGTTCTCGCTCTCGGTGGGGCGTGTGCGGAGCGACTCCAGTCAGGTCTCCTTAGCAATTAAATTGTCC
>NC_068303.1:1254776-1264776 GCF_025860055.1 Xyrauchen texanus
GGTTGCTGGTTCGATCCCCACAGTCACCCCCAAATGCATAAATTATGGTTTCCTTAATTGATTTGTTTTAAGTCTTCTTTAATGTCATTTAAGTCAGAGCAACTTACATTTTTAAACACTGAGCACATACAATATCAAGTCTTGTGAAGGGAGAACACACAGGCTTTTGAGCATGCTCAGTTTGATCCCAGACCCTCCGACACCCCCTATTTGAAGCGTCGTGCACCGTAAAGTCGGGCTCAACCACGGAAAATCAGGAAATATGTGTGAATTGAAATCTTTGATTTCGACTCATATCTTTAATGATGTTATGCATTTGTTAAAGTCATGGAAAGGTTCATGGGTCACAATCTGGGGGACCTTGTGAGGCTACTGAGCGTGCCCACTGGAGAAGCACTGTGGCTGAAGACACTACCCACAATCCCCTGAATTTATGCAAGTTTATTGAACTTCATGATCATTCATATTTATGAGCTTGAGATCCAACTTGAATTGTTAAGTTGGTTAAACTTGACTCAAATGTTTGCAGCTGCATGGCTGCCTTATTTCTTTAAGTTATATACTGTAAAATATACAGGCACCAAAATGACTTTCCATAATGCCTGAATGTTTAGGATGACTTTCTGGTACAGCTGCCGGTTTTCCACATTAACATTAAATTAAACAGGAAACACGTTTTTCCTAACGTGGTGGTTTGTTTGTTTACTTACGGACATGAACTTCACCTGAGCCGAGACAAAACAACCCTATGATTTATGTTTTGATAATCACTTTGGATGGTGGAAACTTGTTATAAAGACAGACTGTATCTGTATCAGCAGTCTTGAGGCTCCATCTTGTGGCACAATAAAGAACAAGAAATGTAAAGATCAGTCACTAAACGTTCATAACCTCCAATGGACACATTCCTCCAATTCTATAGTGCATTAATGGCCTCCGGGGGGTGGGGGGGGGGGGGCGCCCCGTGCAGCCCCCTGTCAAGAGTGCACTGCCCATGTCGCCCATGCATAACCCCCCCAATTAATCCAAAGATGTCTTTGAGACACCGTAGATTATCATCCAGGCTGTATCCAGAATGTGCCGTTTGATCTGTATCAAATTAAAACACTTATTTGTGTTGTAAAACTCGTCCCACACGGCTACAATCGTGAATAATACCTCAGATCATGCGGCTTGTTGGCGAGAGCCGAGCCGCTACTTTTCTAAGCAATCAGACTTTTACGCCGTCCCACGATGAAACAAAGAAACTGACATTGATTAACAGTGAAGAATGGACCCAAGCCATCTCTAAAAGACCGGAGAACCAATCAGAACACCTTAGCAACCACATAGCAACGCCCTAGCAACCACCAAAAAACACCCTGGCATGCCAGCGGGAAAGCACCATGTATCTGTGTAATACTTGAAAATGTATTTGGGGAAATATAAATAGTAAATGTTGTTTAATTATTAACATATTTAGTTTAATCTCCTTTATCCACAGGTTTAATTAAAAGGTCTTTGTTTTCCACTCTGAGGGTACATTTTCCTTTCCTTTAGCCCGATGCGTACTTTCAACCGATTGATCGTACGCCCTGAAAATGTCGTTTGATTAATTGGCCGTTGTCTGAACGGTCTCGGTGGATGAACGTTTGATCTCTGAACTGTAACAATCAGTTATCTTTGCTAAGACGGTGAATGTGTTCTGGAGGGAAATCAATACAATAACCTGCATCAGTAAAGTGGATTGCGGAGATGCATTACCCGTTTCTTTGAAGATGGATGTCTAAGTCTTGGACTCGTGCGCTTCCTCTGGGGTTCGGCTTCCTTGAAGATGGATCTTGAAGTCAAAGACTTTTGTCCTTGTTCTGTGGTTCTTCCAGGCGTCTTGAGGTTGTGTGCTCCATCTGTGGAGTTGCTTTGGCAGAGCGCCCTTTTTACCCTTTCAGTGTGATCTTGTGCATTCGAGTAGACCTCTCTCGTTTTTCTTTTTTGCTAGATTTGCTAAAACCTCTTTCAGAACCAAATCAAGTTAGAAAATGGACACTGTCCATAGCATTTCTGTTAATTCCTCATTATTATAAGCAGCTGTGTTTTGTATTACAAACACTTATAACAGGTCAGGGACAAAGACGGCATTAAAAGGAACCCTTGACAGCCTTAAAGCCTTCCTTTTTTTATTTTATCCCATTTTTGGAATGCCCAATTCCCAGGTCCTTGTGGTGGGGCGGTTACTTGCCTCAATCCAGGTGGCGGAGGACGAGTCTCAGTTGCCGCTGCATCTGAGACGTCAATCGGCGCTTCTGATCACGTGACTCGTTGTGCATGACACCGCGGAGACTCACAGCATGTGGAGGCTCATGCTACTCTCCACGATCCACACACAACTCACCACACGCCTAGGGCTGGGGCGGTATGGATTTTTTCTAACCGCGGTTGAAAAGAAAGATATTACCGCGGTATAGCGGTAAACCGCATTAAATACATTACATTGGATCAGAGAAGTCCCCCCCCCCCCCCCGGACAGACTTTGGCGCACACATCAGAAGTCGCTTTTGATAGACAGACTTTAAATATTGTCACCTACATCCGAAGAAAAAAAACGAGCACAATTTTAAATAGTCAAATTTTCATCAAGCAGTAATTTGGCATGAACTAATCACTGTATAGATTTCCTTATTTAAGATTATTCTCAGATACATTCGCATTGAAGATGGGTCAGACATGATTTTGACCACTTTATTAAGTTTTGTTTTGTAGAAAGCCTTTCTTTAACTTAAAATTTCGTTTTGTATAAATTGTATCTTAATTTTAATCACTGTTTCATTAACTAATTGCCTGGAATTAATAAATAAGAAGCAAATATAGCAGACATATAATCAGCAGCAGGACGTGGAAGCGCCGATGCGATCTCTTGCTGCGTGAGCTCTCTCATAAATGAACCGAAACTTCGTGGCTAGGCCTACTGCCTCACAGACATGAGAAATAAATAGAAATCTTAAAATGCATTTTAAACAAAATTCAAAACAAAATGATAAAATTTTAGGCTACAGTAGCCTAGTAGTCAGGTTTGCCGATGATGCGTTACTATTTATTTATTTATTTTTATCCCTGTGCCAATCGGAAGCGGACTTCACTGCTGATATTCTGGGGATACAACATAGCCAATAGGCTATAGCCTACTAGGGACTTTAGCCTTTAAAATATCTTTGCTGCATTGGATCAGTCTCCTTTCTAGAACAGCCAAGAGCTTTCTAGCCTCACGGCAGCAGCGCCTTGCATCGCTCAGACCTTAAAACAGTCAGCGCCGCGGATGCGGTTTTGAAAATTTATCAAAAAACGTTGGTGCGGACAGATGAGTTTTGTGATGCGGTTGCGGATTAAATAATAATAGCCCATCCGCGCATCTCTAATACAAATGGAATGTTATTATGTGTCATGGAACATTGCGCTCCCCAACTCGCGAAAGGTCGGATTTGCTCCATATTTTGATAAGTTTTGTTTAGAAAACCTTGAATCCATGTAGGCTAATATCATTAGACATAATCCATGTCATTAGACACAACGAATCCATGTCATTAGACACAACGTGCACACATGTGCAGGCCAATGTTTTTTTTGTTTTTGTTTTTTTGCGGTGACGATGGTGACAAGCTCAGACCCGCGGTTGGAGTCACGTGACCGCGGTATTGCGGTAATGCGGTAACCGTCCCAGCCCTACACACGCCCCATTGAGAGAACCACTAATCACCACCACGAGGAGGTTACCCCATGTGACTCTACCCTCCCTAGCAACCGGGACAATTTGGTTGCTAAGGAGACTTGACTGGAGTCACTCAGCATGCACCCAATCTGGGGGGGGGGGGTTCTTGACATAATGTCTTACCCTTTCAAACCTCCTGGTTTTCAAATGAAGTTCAATTAAACTCATTGGAACATTTCTTTGAAGATGAAAGATCTGACAGTTTTGCTAATCAAAAATGTATGCAAGCGTTTGAAAATCACTCTCCTTTCTTTAACTTAACTCCAGAAGACTCACGTTATCCCTCTTGATAATTTAATATCTATTCACATTCAAAAATCGACATATTTGATCTTGACATAAAAGTTTACTACCTCAGAATTCATGCCATTTCTGTCAAAGTCGCTGTGCATGTGCTCTGCTGGAGTAAAGTGTAACGGGTTCTGCTAGACGCTCTCTGAGCAGGAATTGAAACAGTTTCTCTGGCATGGGAGGTGACATGCTAACGGGGAGGCTAAAGGTAGTGTCAGTCGCTAGTGCTGATCTTGAGGCCAGGGGAGTGAGGTTTACACACTGCACAGCTACACACCTGCTGGCTCCAGTTACAAAAGCATGAGTTTCATTCTGTGTCATTTGAGTCATCATTGAGTCTGTGTCGTGTATTTGGCGCCATCTCCTGGTGGTCATATGTAACATTGTGCTTCATGTGGATTATCTAATGATCTATACATCTGATTATCTTGTGTGTGGACTCGTTTGAAAGATAATCACAGACTCTAAATAATCATATGTGAGATTGTATGTGAAGTTATAAGCGAAAACGTGTCATATAACCAACACAAGCATAATTGTCAAACACATATACTTCACTATTACTCGCTATATTTTGGTCAGTGAGTAAAACTAATAGTCTGGTTGTATTCTAGCACTTGTTCAGTTTTGGTTATAAGGTCTACATTCATTGGAAAGTAGAGCTTCTAATCTTTCAAATGACACCTATTGTGTGTTAAAGACTGCAGTTATTAATATTGACAATTATTTAAAATGTTTTTCCTCATGGGCCGATCAGAGCTTAAAAGGGTTAAACTCTAGACGCTTTCCCAATGATACTGAAATTGCATGACAGGCATTCATTTAAACAAAACATTAAAACTAAAAATGTTTGCGTCTAAATACTTTGCTAAGTTGTATTGAACACAACGTACGGCAAATTAAGCTTTCATAAAGATCGGTAGTACTATAAAAACACAAATGCACACACAGTTCGTTCTAAGATGAAAATATAAAACACGTTTTCTTTATTTCCTGTATATAGACATACCACTTGAGAATAGGAGAAAAGTACATATGAAGGCTATTTTATGATGGATTTCATCAGACAGCTGAATGCAGAGACAGAGATTAAAAAAATTAAAAAAAAACACATTAGAAATGAAATTCTAAACGTTTCTAACGCTGTCAAATACCAACGGTCTGCAAGTGGCTAATAACGGTTTTCATCTGTACACAAGAAAATTTATACAAAATAAGAGATCTACCATTCAATAATAGATGGATAATAACGGTACATAATATGTACAATATCAGATGAAGCCGTTTAGTAAAGTACGCGTACTAAAGGACACTTTGCCGTTTTATTTTTCGCTCATGAACAAAACAGAAACTGTGAGTGAACCGCAATAGAAGCTTCTAGCTGGAAAACAAAGAGTTAAAGTTATTCTATTGACACTGGTGAGGAAAACTCATTTTAAGAATATATATTTTTTGATTTTATCACTACATTCAAAATATACGAGGGAGAAACTTAAATTAATAACAGAAGTTAGAGGAAAATAATGTGTTATCTATATCTATATAAATGTGCACTTACAAATCGAACATCAACACGTTTATCTGGGCAGAGAATACAAAATAAAAATAAAAGATTAGGGTTAATCTTTAGATCCCGTCACAGACATACGCGGAAAGAGTCGTTCCAGTCAGGCGAAACAGGATGGATGTTCAAACAATGGTTTAAAGGAAATCATTATTAAACAAACGTAATGAAAGCAGACAGCGAAAGTCGTTCAAGTTTATCAGGAAATGTTTGTTTCTGTCCTTTGTTGGGCTTGTCCAAGTCCCAAAATATCCACCACGAAAAAGCGCTCATTTTTACGCCATTAAGACGGATGCGAGTAAACGTGCAAATAGCAAGTAACGGATTAGCCGATGGAACATGTAATGTATGTAACACTGCTAAGCATGACAGCACGTTGTTTAGGTTTTCCTAAAAAGGCACTCTACGCAAATAAAGGCTTAGTCGAAAAACGCATGCGTAACTGGGTTAAGACTACGTTTACGTTAAATATCGGCCATTAGAAAGCTTAAAATATACTGTATATCCATCCGCGAGTAAGGAAAAACGAAACATATCGACAATAAAGCCACTATAAGGCCATTCACCATTGTTTGAACAACCAATATGTACCTGGACAAACTTATTGCCAACTGTAAAAATATTATTAATTTTAAAATTATTCCGAAAAAACAATGGAGGGGTGTTTGCGCTGGCTAATAATAATAATAATAATTCGAAAGACAGACCAGCACGTTTTGAATGCACAATACACAGTCGGTTTTCGTTGTCAAGCGGTAAGACTAAAACGACCGTTCCCACAGCGGAACATGAAACGTCACGCATAAACAGACATGGACCACCGAAGACCGAGGCCGAAAGCTGAGACTGGCTGTCGTCGTGGCGTCCGGGCTTTGACGTTGGCCTTAAAACGCTGTTCTCTCGGCCTCCGAACAACCTGAGAATCGCTCGAGCGCTCTGGACAGTCGACAGCCAAGCGCTCTTTGTCAAAAACGACCTGTCCCAGCGCCTGAATTGAGTCGGTACAGGCACGTAACAATCTTAAAAACAGAGAAACAAAACAATACAGAAAAGAGTGGAGAATGGAGAGATGACTAGCGGGGGATTTAGGGGTCTGGATATTGGACGGGCACCGGTGCGGTTCTGGATGGCAGAACTGGGCGTGTTTGTGTGTCACACCAGGGTTTGTCCAGCGCCACTGGCATCAGTGCTGTACGGGGCCGGCTCTTGCGCGGCGGGGTAAGACTGGGCTGGTTTTGGGCGTTTGTGGTCCTCTAGTGGCCGTCCTGGGCAATGATCATGTCTTCGGCGCGTCGGTGTGTCTCCAGAGCTTTCACTGTGGAGATATCCTGAGGCAGCTCAGACTTGCGTCGCATCAGGGGGCGTTCCTTACGCGGTTCTCTGTGCAGCTAGAAACAGTTTAAATACAACTTGGTCAACATTATTGAGCATTTTCAATGCAATGAACTTTAATAAAGTGGCCTTTGATACATCAGCAGTAAAGACATGCTATTCTTCAATTATACAGAGTGGTTATCCGAGTTACCGTAGTACCGTTTATCAGTTCAAACCAGTCTGGCCATTCTCTGTTAACCTCTCTAATCAACAAGATGTTTCCGTTTAATATACAGTATTATATAACGGGGGTCTGTGTATCTCAGCGAGTATTGATGCTGACTATCACACCTGGAGTCGTGAGTTTGAATCCAAGGTGTGGTGAGTGACTCCAGCCGGGTCTCCTTAGCAACCAAATTGGCCCGGTTGCTAGGGAGAGTAGAGACACATGGGGTAACCTCCTCGTGGTTGCTATAATGTGGTTCTCCCTCTCGGTGGGGCGTGTGGTGAGTTGTGCGTGAATAACGCGGAGAATAGCGTGAAGCCTCCACATGCGCTACGTCTCCGCGGTAACACACTCAACATGTCACGTGATAAGATCACCAGGGTACGTTTACACGACAACGATGTACTAAAAACAGAAACATTTTTCCTTTGCGTTTTTGAAAAGTTTCACGTACAGACGACAAAGTTGTCAAAACAACATAAGCGTTCTTCCACAGAGCGGTGAATACAAACAGCGAAGATGGCGAAAGCATCGCGCAATTTTGTCTGGACGGACGATGAGGATTAATTACTACAATTACTTTCCTGGAGAAGCGTCAATAAACTCAAAACCTTGAGCAGCACAAACACAGTCCTGCCGCCCGCCATTGTAGTTTTTAAACATCTCGCGCATGCCTATAGACTGAACACATAATGCGCGTGCGCATGATGTCATCGTTTGTGCATGTTTACACGGAGACGATAATGACATAGTTTTCCAAAAAGTGCACTTTGAAACCAGTTTTTAAAAGTTTGCATAACAGGCCCCAAAACGCCGTTGTCGTGTAAACGAACAGCCAAAACGCATAAAACGTTTACCATTTTTAGTTGAAAGCGCTGTCGTGTAAACGGCATTGGGAAATTGCGAGGGAAAAAAACCCCAACAAAAAAAACTGTATAATATAATATATTAATAGAAATAAATATATTTGTTTATTTTCATAAACTGCCATAATAAAATATATATATATATATATATATAAAAATATTATTATTTATATAATTATTATACATATATATAAAATATTATTTATATTAATATCATTATTATACTAATATATATATCATATTATTTATATAATTATTATACTTAATATATATATATATATATATATATATATATATATAAAAATATTATTATTTATATAATTATTATACTATATATATGGCAATTAAGATATTTAATATATATATATTTATATATTAATTATGGGAATACATTTTTAACATGAACCAACAATGTAAAATAATTAAACCAAGATTAATAAATGCTGTAAATGTTAATTTCAACATATACTAATTTTAGTTGTGAATGTTAACATTAATGCACTATGAACTAACATAAACAATGAACAATAGTATTTTTTTACTAACATTAACAAAGACTAATAAAATAAAAATCCAAATAACTTTGTTTTGATTTTGGCGTGAAATATGATATTTAACCTTTAACAGATTTAAACGCAGTGATTTTAATCCTTTATAACAGGTGAGGACATCCTGTTTACCTGAGTGGCTTCTTCTACTACGGTCTTTTTTAGCATCATGACATCATCGATCATCGGTCCGTCTGTCTCCATATCCATCAGACTGCCGAGGCTGCCGGAGTCAATGTACATCATAAACTAAAACATAAAAAAGTGATTTTTAGGGTCATTTAAAGGGATAAAAATGATGCACAAAACTGCACTTGCATTGGAAGTCTATGGGACAACTGCTGCACACCCACAGACCTCCACTGAAAGTCATTTTAATGTCCATGTAGCTGAACTCTGAACATTTCTTTAATGTCTATAATATACATTCAATGCTGATGATGCAAGCCATTGAGATGGAGAATGTTTCTAGAGTGTTCTTGAGAGGTTGATTGACACATGTTTAGCGTGTCCACGTGAGTAATACTGCACCGTATCGGAGCCGTTACCTGCGGGTTTGATTTGGCGAGACTCTCGATCTTTATCCACGCCTCCTCGCGCTCTTTCCACTTCGCTTTCTCTCTAATGTTCACAGAGACAGAAACTATTTAGTGACACAATGGAGAAAACAACGATCAACATATGAAAAGTATCATACTTGTTCTTCTCGGCTCTGAACTGTTGCGTGCAGTCGTCAAACAACTTCTGATTCATCTCCATAAACAACTTCAGCGCGTTATAGATCAGACCATGAATCGTCCTGACAACAAGAGATTCATTATTGATCACAACATCAGACTGATGACACACACAGACACTGATTGCATGGAGCAGTGCACGCTTCTTACACTCGTTGCAATTTAACGTGCACATATTTAAATCATTAAAATACACTGAGCCAAAACATTATGACCACCTGCCTAATATGCTGTTGGTCCTCCGCATGCCACCAAAACAGTGCCAACCCGCCAAGGCATGGACTCTACAAGACTCCTGAAGGTGTAATGTGTTTAGGTATGATGTTTAGGCGACCTTCTTCCACTGCTCCAAGGTCCAGCTCCGACACTCTCGATGGTGGACAGTGGTCATCATGGGCACTCTGAATGGTCTGCAGCAACGCAGCGGGGTTCGATGCACTGTGTGTTGTGACACATTCCTCCCGTAACCATCATACGAATGTTCTGTGACTTGTGCGACAGTAGACATTCTGTCGGTTCGGACCAGACGGGATAGCCTTTGTTGCCCTCGTGCATTGATGAACCTTGGGCGCCCAACACTCGGGCACCGGTTTGTGGTTTGTCCCTCCTCGGACCACTGTCGGTAGGTACTCACCACTGCTGACTGGGAGTACCACACAAGCCGTTTCAGAGATGCTCTGACCCAGTCGTCTGGTCATAATAATTTGGCCCT